>NC_051137.1:12147432-12173774 GCF_014839805.1 Manduca sexta | reverse complement strand
GGCTGCGGTTGCACAACCGGTTCAAATATTTTCTGAAATAAGCCACATATAATCAGTGACATTGGCCACTAATAAGACACTTTTAATATAAACCATAAACACTCTATTTTGTTGTAGGCGTTATCTCACTATAACTCAGAAATACTGCCAGTCATACAGTTAGTTCCAATAGGTGCAAGCCATAATCATCCCAATGAGAAAGCAGTAATGTCTATAATAGCGTATGGCCGCCGTATGGGTGTATTGCTGTAACTTGGTGGAGTGTTGCTATGTGCGTCTAATATAAGTTGCAGAATTAATTTTGGCAAGGACCGATCGCGGATCGGCTGTCCGCAGTCGGTAGACATTTTGTCGTAACACACCAATATATAACTTGCGATTGCAAAGCTCAACATAATTTAATTTATCAAAATATCACCACCGTCACTAAAATTTTTCCATTATCACACGTCGATAATGTACACAACATTGATAGCGTAATATAGACATTCGCCATTACGGAATATTATGAAAATAGAGAGGTCAAGGACAGGACGTACGCAAACAAAATAATGCAAATATTTTACACTAACCTTCTCTGTTGTCTGAGGACTAGATGGCAGGGAGTCACTGTTCACCGATTCCGACTTGAGCGATCCCAGCGAACCGATACCGCTAGATTCACTGGAGACGGACGGGCTGGGGCTTGACTGCGACTGAGACAGGCCCGCTATCTCGATTATATGCCCGAACGAGCTGAACGAGTTAAAATTATCTGTCTCCAAGCCAGCCAGAGGTAGCGCAACGCTCAGAGCCATGTCTGCAAACGGGAAAACACGTTTGTATTGTAATTACACGTGCATAAACGACACTGCGTGTGAACATTTAGCTATGTTGACAGAATCTAACCAACGCGCCAAACTGTTACGGTTTTACGATCACGGCACTGTCAAAGTAACGCGACACTCACCTTTGACTAGAATATTATTGGAAATTCAGTAAACACACCGTAGCCAAGCAGTAAAACAATAATTACCGAAAAGCGTAATCCCAGAAAGCACAAGCCTCGACGTAGTTGAAAGAGATCGAACATTTATGAAGTGAAGTGAACTGCAAACGGGAGTTTGCGTGTGCGTGATGTCGAGCGCCAACCGGAAATGGCGCTGTCGACAAAACAGTCTATTACGCAGCATAAAATATTATGTTATAGTACAATCGTTTCCTACCTCAAACTTATGTCTGAATATCTTGTGCTTATTGCCTTTATAATATATTTCCATTTTGCTGAAGCATTATACTAGGCGTGATTTAAATCATAAAATATAGAATTGTAGCCAAATACGATGCTAGCGCCATCTAGTGAACATAGTTTGAAACCCACATGAAACGTGTGCTTAAAATTTTGTTGAAATAATCATCCTAGATGGCGGTAGCTGATCAAGAATGGTTGTGGTTCGCAGATTTTTGTACAGATGGCGCTGATTCAAATTATTTTGATATTGAACGGGAGTAACAATTCTCAACACTGAACGATGTAGGTCAAAGAAAGGAATAAGAAAAGTTTCTAGAAAATGTAACATCAACGCTATACTCTTTCGCAAGACTAGTTTAATTAAATTCTTTCTTTACTATAAGCAAATGCCTAAATATTAATGGTGTGATAAGTAGTTAGGTAATAATGGTTATGAATAACTACATAATTTTTTAATCTATTTCTATAATGAAATAAAAATTGAGAAAATTTATTATTATTTAATTAAAAAAGTCCATGCGTCAGTTGGAATGGGCGACTGTGAATTTTTACTAATACTAATGACGCAAGCTCGTTTCCGTACTTAGGCGTTTTAGTAGGTATTCGTTATTTTCTTTACAGTTTATGTATAATTTTAGATATTTCATATAACAAAATAAAAAAAATTGCACATAATATTCATAAAAAATATACTCCATTGTTTATATCTCAGTTTGTACCCTGCTTAATTGTTTATTTATTAATTGTTCCTTAGGATATTTGCCATAACAACAAAAAGTTTGTTCTTATTTCAGAAGACAACCGAGCACGGTTCAAAATCTGTGTGTAAGACAAAACAGACAGACTTTATAATCTTTTTAGTAGAGTTTCGTTAATAATTTGAGTGGAAGGAACTGTAATAAAAATGAACATAACGTGTTTGTATTACTTTAATATCTGAAGGCAAAAAAAGCATAAATAATAAACAACAAGCCCTAAATATCTCGTGGTATATGCTTATGCAGCATGGTGTATGGTGCAGTTTGTTTATTCGATCTAAAACAATCAAGTAAATTATGATAGTTAGGTTAGAATAACACCCAGTAATTCGGATTTAAAAATTATGTCCGATGAAGCGATAGGCATGTTTTCTATCATTGATATTATAGAAGTGAAATATATTTGGCCAACCATGAATGCATTAGCCACTTTGCTGCCTTAGTGCACTTAAAGCTAAGGTGATTCTTGATGATAAATAAAATTAATTTATTTTGCCAAACATGATCATATTTTAATGAAGTCTTATTTAATATATAAGTATAAAATATTTCTTTAGTGGTTATTATTAATTATTGTTATTTATCTTTATATGACAGAAATCTCTGTAACATTTGCCTATGAGGCATTTTATTAATTTGTGAATAAATCGGCTAAAGGGCAGTTCACGCAATAATATTTTTTCAGCATTTTATTATGTATTTGATGATCATACAACCGATGTTCCTTTAATACAAAGTGGTTGACACTGAATATACTTTTAGTTGAGTATGTATTTATTATTTTAGTCTACGTTTTCAAATAACTCAAAATGTATATGACAAAAATACCAACTTTTATATAGATTGAAGAGTATTAAATTTCTGAAACAAGGCGTACAAGGATTAAGTGGCACTGCACATTAGCTGGAAACACTTTTTTATTAGGTACATACCTTCTTTTTTGGTGCTTGTCCCCTTTTCCGTAGATATATAATATGTACAACTACCAAGTATCTATTTACGCAAAAATAAATTATTGTATGTACATACAGTCATCTTAACGAATTTAAAACTTCAAATTGCTTCTGTATTCTAACCGATATGTTTTTTCGAAAATATAATAAAAGGGGTTTACTTCACTTCAGCGAAACAAAACACTTCACATCTATAGGTAATTTAAAGGTTTGAATTTATTCAGCTATTTTTGTGGCTGAATTTACATTGTGGAAATTATGAATACAAATTTATTAAGGTTCTATTTGCGCCAAGTACGAGCATTTATGTATTTCGTACTTTTGTAAATGAATTTGATTTTTATTTTATTTTCAATTCTTGTAATGAGGTAAACTCTGATCATCGACAGCGTGAGGCGTGGTTTAATTTCTTTAATTACAAGGCATTGGAATTTAAATAATGCTATTTGTATTTAAACGTCGTTTATGAATGTTATATAGGTCATTTTAACATTAAATTACAATGTAAAACGACTTACTTACAATATTGAAAATAACACTTCGCAATGAATTACCCAACCCGTAAATGTAATATAAAAAAGGATAAGTCTCGAGTAAAATAATATAAAAAAAATAACTTAATTTTATACACCCAAATGACAGAACTACTACTTTAAAATAACTCGTTGCAATGGCAATATCACAATTTCAGTTAAGAATACACATACGCCTTTTTGCACTAAACTGCAAAATTATTTAAAAAAAAGTGGATTTTTAGTGCAAATACTCGTTATTCATGGATGATTTTTGGCACAATGTTATGGCATGGCACAATATATATTTATTAATGTAATGTAAAAATAAAACTGTATAATTTTACCACAGAACATTCATAATGATCTTGTTTACGCGAATGTTAGACATTGAAATAAAACTATTTGCTATTTTCTGACGATCAACCCCCCCCCCCCCCCCCTCAGTGAAACCGTAAAATAGTTTTGTTTCAATGTTTCTTATATTTCATTACTTCGATTAGCAAGATGAAATAGCAGTGGGCAGCACGCAAAACTGATAGAATCAACATCTGTGGCTGATCATGAGGATGAATAAGGAGAGACAGAGCTTAAGCAGAGGTCCGTAATTTTAATAAAAGATTATATTCCTAAAAGCCAACTTTGGAACCAGGTTACGTTAAATTATTTTTTGGTTCTTAGTATTTTTTTTTGTTTCGAATTTTTATATTACCATTTACTTTCCGTCTACTTTCCACAAAAACGAAGTGAGAACACGGAACGGGTGTAGAAAAATATTAACATTCTGTGATGCCGGTTATACACAGTTATCACAGACCAGATAATGCATTTTTTGGTATTTCACATTACCCCTTCCAATTCATTATAAATGCTTTTTAGAATAGTTTAACTACAAAATATTTTAGGGATATGTCATAATGATTATCGAGATATCACGCACGTTCTGAGCTGGGAGTGGCTTATGTTAGTAAATGAAGTGATCTAAACAACATTAAAAAAAATAATTGTATTTTTTTTTTCTTTCTATGAACAATGTATTGTTTTATACCTTAAACTGTTTTATACCTTAAATATTGAAAAGAAGCCAGAGTTTCTTGCCCTTTCTTGTATGGTGAGAACTGCTTTCCGAACTGGTGGTTGAGGTAATATTCACGGAATTTAAATAATGGATAACATTTTACAGGTGCAAATAAATTTACTTTTAATTAAAACAAATATTACAATTGTCATTTTGCAAAAATTCTTTTGCCGCGTAATGCCATACATTGCTCTGCTTCAGATCATGTCACGTTAGGATTCGTTGTCATCATGTTAAGACAAAGTCTTTGCTAGTAAATATCATGTCAATACTATATGTTGAGTATAATTTACTATTGCCAACTAAATATTATTGTAACTGAAAAACGATTTGTGCAATAATATGTAATTATAACCGTATTCTAATTCATTATGGCCTAATAGCGTTTTTTAACTACTAACAAGTTTTATGATTCAAATTAATATATTACTTTGTAGAAATAGCAATGCTCAAAAACTCCTGTTGTTTTCTTATAAGATAATGTTCTCACTCCTATTAGAGCTTTATGTGAGCAATTCATATTATTGACAAAAATAGACTAATAATACAGGTATGTTGTGACGTAGAAACTTAATACTTATTACCATTGACGTATATTATATAGACTCGAACGTCCATATAAACTATTTTTTCAAAATCTGAATTAAAATGGCAACCAAAACGTCACTGTTATAACCTATTTATTTAGTTAAACCAATAATTTTACTTATTTGACTAATATTTTTTATTCAAATCCAGGTTTACACTTAGACTCGAGTTCTTATATCATGAGCGCCAATGCAAACAACCACAAGCAGTCAATATTGATCATACTAAAGTCGTTTGCATGGATTGCAGTTCATTTCAGTTGAACACAGTGAATGTTAGGAACGCCAAATCTAATACGTAGTACATATATATCGATGCCTATTACTAAATAAGTTCTTATTTTATTACTACATACGTGTTTAGTTTTCTATACACAGACATATCTTTTCCTAATATTTGTTATTTGGGTATAAACAAACACATTAATAATAAAATATTATTAAAAAAAATTAAGTGTCAAATTCTCTTGAACGACTAATTTCCTATAAAGAGCTTAATAAAAATAACGAAATAATTGTTATAGTAAAGTGATTTAGTGATATAAAACGGCTTTGTCTCATTTGAATAAATTGATATTTAAAAAAAATTTAACATGACAATAAACACAGGAATCTAATGACACGATTGTCATTACATTCCAGTATTTATTTATTATACAAGCAACTTTCTTTATAATTATTTGGTGTCAATTTGATTGTAGTTTAGCATTACCGATCATGTATCGTTCAAATGACAATTGTTTACTATTTTTTTATTTTATTGCATACTATGGCAAAATATAAATTGTGTAAAGGAATTAAGATTATCTGGTTGTTTATATATTTTATCATTATAATGCTCAAAGGCAGTGTCTCATGATTAAAATAATTCTCGAATAATATGTAAGCAATTTAAGTAGAAGGAGGTTATGGTTTTAAAAACTTGTTTAATGAAGTCACAAATTCATTATAATATTTCAGCCAGTTTTTATATTTTAATTTGTTTCTTAATTGATAGTATAATTGTATACAATGTACGGAGCGTACATTACGAGTTGGCATTTAATTGTAGGAAGGCCACTCAGGTCGGTAACAAGCCCGTAAAGAGGTCGTAAGATAGGCGCCTAATTGCTCCAAATCGGAAGCTTATGATTTGTAAATATTCGTTTATATGGCCCACGGAGAGCGGTGAGCGGAGAGCGAAGAGCGTCGAGCGGTGAGCAGCGAATGTGCGCGTCCGTTCAATAAAATAATAATAGTAAACACGGGTGCAAATGGCCGGCGAGGGGCGCGTGGGGTGCGTGGGGCGCGGGCTCGTGGGGCGCCGCTCGGAGCCGGGGCGCGGGCGGAGCGCCGGCCCGGGCCGCGGGGCCCGCGTATCGATTCGCGCCCGCGCGACACACTGTATCTATCCTCTCATCGATGCCCGTTTGCCGGCCTCACAAAGAAAGAGATAGGTTTCGCCGACTTTGATCCTTTTGTTTTGGGCAGCGTCCGGCCGCGCGGGCGGGGCTGAAAATGTGAAGGGGCGCTGATTGGCCGGCCGGGCCCCGCCCCCGCGCCGCGCATGCAGCCTCCGGCACTCCGAGAGAGCCTCCGGAGCGCAGTTCAAGGGCGGTTGCCGCGTCGCACACCGATTTGTTTGGGTTTCCCGTCTATTTATAAACTTAATATAAGCATGACTTAACGACAATATCAATATCTGTTGTTTTATATTTGTAATGATGATACGATCCCGAAATATTACTCATACAAATTATAGTACTAAAATGGACTAATTTTATCGTAGTTTATACTTAAACTAATAGTACAAACTAATACTAGTACAAACAACTTATTGTTTTATTTTAACCCGACTTATTTTTTATTTTTTGGCGTGATACCTTCATCTATGTACTTTCTAATCTAATACATTAGAACATACTCTGCAGAACCTATTTTTCAGTCGAAAGATTTCTATGCAGTATATTTGCAGAATAAATTTACTCTCCAAGAAAATGCTTTAAAAATGTCTATTGTGTCAGTTAAATGTAGACACATAATATTTTTAATATGTTTTATGTATATGAGTTTCGTAGAAAAACAATTTAACAAATTCGTGTGCTAGAACCTTTATTGTTTAGCGAGGAGACGTTGTCTATTGTAATAAAGGCCACATATTAGTAGGGCACGTTTCGACTATTTATTTTCGGTCAGTGTGCCGCCAGCCTAAGGTCATTGACATGTGCATTCAACACTATTGAAAAGAATTGCTGTAAACCGAATGAACAAACTATTTTTATGGAAATAGTTTTATTGGTACAATAAATAGTAATTGTAAAGATTGTAATGTGTTTATTGATTGATATTTGATAGTAAATTGCATAAATTGATTTAGATATGCAATTTAAATGTACTAAGTTTATAAGTAACGAGTGCGAATTACTTTAAACATAATAATATTTTACATCTATTACTTATTGTTCCTCTAATTATGTTAAAATTACTAAATATGTTCAGTTAAACCTCTATGTATGAACTATGAATAAAAAAATCCTATATTATATGTATATTCTAGTATGTTATGTGTCAGAACAGACGCCAATAAGATATAAGTATTGTGTCGTATGTATTTAACTAATGTACTTTATTCTTATTGATAATAAAATAATTTTTCCAACAATAGAAGGATGTTAAGTAGGCCTTCTGATGGTAACTATATATATATAAACTATAGTTGCGGATCGCGTTTGCATTTCTTTCTTGTAAGAAAAAATATTAGGCTTTGCCAAAGGATTTTTTTGGTATATATCAAGATATACACACCATCATAGTAGTAAGACCTCCAGCTTGACATCACCTATACATGTGAGATAGTATTTCTCCAGCCGTATTCATGCGATATATAACAATAAGGTTATACCTTTTACCTATTACCTTTCCTTAAAGGGAACCTATTACGGCCAATTTATTTTAAAACTCTTTATAAAATCGTTTTATGGAAATATATGAAGAAAAACCTTAGATTAGATCTTAATTTAATAAAAGAAGTAACTAAAAATAGTAGTATGTTTTTACAGATAACACAAAAAAGAAATCAATAAACGTTAGTAATAGGCCATGTTAGGGACCGTGCATCTTCGGTCACATGACATTATTATATCTCTACAAAATACAAAACACCATTTTTTATTATTCTAAGACTCATTCGCAACAGAATTTGAACTCTACATAATTGTTATAGACGTTATTATACTATTTTTCTGATTTCTAAACACTGCATAATCTGATTACAGAACGTAGGGAAAAAATATAATATAAAAAACTGTGATAAAATTAGTAAAAAAATATTTCAATGTCTAACATTCGCTTAAACATAAGAAATCATTATACAGAACAAATTAATCGATTCTTACTTTAAAATTAATGGAGCAGAAAATAATCTCCATAGGTAATGGCGTTTAAAGTAATCTTTCATTTCAAGTCACGTATTCGAATGTTGCAAATATAAATCGCGTGTCATTTCGTTCTGTCGAATCTCGAAGCGACTGTCGCGTCGATTCGTCTTCGAAATGGCGTCTTTTCGTGTCATCGTGTGCGAGTCGTGATCAACAAATGAACGCAGAGTTTTTTTATTACTTTGATGAGACGAGCTCGCCGTTCGCCTGATGGTAAACGATACGACCGCCAATAAATAGTAGAAACACCATCCAACACCCTGAATTACAAAGGTATTCCACCGCGCTCGTCATCCTGAGACATTCGACTTTAAGTCTTTTTATGTCTAGTAGTTACACTGGCTATAGTGTCCTTCAAACGAGAATACAGCAGTTTGTTCTTTTAAGATTATATTTACATACAGACTAGGTTGTAGTTATAACTGCATCTGGTACGAAAATCTATCTCCGAATAAACGTTTTCAAAATTTAAGGCGGGGTGTACATGTGGGCCAAACTTCGTTCGAATGTCTTCAGAAACGACAAACGAATGGAATGACGCCTCACCTTGTCAGTGACAAGAATGACAAGCTGTTTGTATTTTTCTAGTGTGTGACTAATAAGCGCTGGTAAGAATGTGAAATGTACAGTCCGCCATAAAAACAATTAAAGGAATTGAACACGTCAAATTACACGTTAAGTTTCATCGTTTTGTTTTTAAATTAAAATAAGTTTTTTTATTGCTTGGAATGACGATACGATCTTGCCGTTCGTCTGATAGTAAGCGATACGATCGCCCATAAACAGTAGAAACACCATCCAACACTTTGAATTACAAAGTATTGTTTGGTATCCCACTACACTCACCATCCTGAAACATGAGTTGATAAGTCTTATTTTGACCAGTAGTTACACTGGCTACAATGTTCTTCAAGTCAGAACACAACAGTAACTACACACTGCTGCTTGGCGATAGAAATAGACATTGCCGTGGTATCTACCCAGGCGGTCTCTCACATATGAGAGACCTACCACTAGTTAAAATATCAAAACCCTTTAATGTTACTTTAGTAAACATATATTGGTCATTATCTCTTGACATATGTCACATCTCGATATTTTAGTTTATCTAGCAGTGACGAAAGGTCCATATTACCCGATTCCTACCGGCTTCCCTTTATATAGAGTTTATGAAGAATCTAATTATCATTAAAGCTATTTGCAGACCGCATTCATATTACTACCTATATGTTGTATAAGATTCCTTTTTGCCATTGTTATCTAGTTTACAGTAGGTACTCGGAATATCTTAGCCGTGATTTAGATGTCGAGTACAGACGAATAGCCTCGAACACGCGTGTGAAAAACAATTTATTCGCGTGTATTCGTTACTCATAATTTATAGTTATATTTATTCGCCAAGTTATTCGCCATTACTTTAAATAAGGTATAATATCATAAAATTAATACTTCAAAGGCCGTATGAAGAAAGTATGTAATTTGTAAAAAAAATAATAATAACGTTTAGCATATTAATTTAAAATTATTAATGCTAAGAAAATGTTTTACACACTGCAATTATAAAAGTCTTTACCCGTAAATTGTTTTTTTCGACATAGTCTATCGATCAGTAAAATTTTAAGAACTTAGAAATGCAAGGACATATACATATTCGAGTATTACTATTACAAGCCAGTTACATCTTTATCTAGCATGTCGCAATCTTGTCGTGAACATATCTGCTTCCCTGGTTTGAATTTCGCCAACGTTTGTCACGAGCTTTATCTATCCATAATAACCTTCCAAAACATTTTAAAAAGCTACATTAGTTCGACAAATGTATTCAAACTATTCAATACATCACCGATAACCCCAATTTAATAAAAAATACCTACCGATAAAGTCTTTACATAACTGCAAACTATTATTGACACTAGCGCCATTAGCCCAACGATACTGTGGCTAAACGACGAAATATTTAAATAGGTATGCGGCTATCTTCAGATAAAACGCCCCAATTCACATGCGTGCGGCGTTTGATGGATGAGTCCGGTGATCAGACCCTTCCACCCCCCGCTCTCAAATTTGCCTCCCCGCCTCCGCGATGTCCAACGTTAGTCCTGCTAGGTGATCCATTACACTGGCATTTTTGCGTAATCCCCGTTTATAAATATGAAATTGAAGGAAGCCCAGTGCTTAATCGAGTGACGGGGCCACAGCGGCCCTATGGCAATAATTTATGACGGCCGAAACTGTCCTCGCGGTATATCGTGTTTCCATGTGTTTTTTGCTGTAAATCATGTAGTTAGGACGGGAATTTGGAGGTGTGACTTCGGTTGTGTTTTTATTGAGTTTTTGGTTACTTTAACTCATTTAACTGTCATTTAGGTTCAGAAAAATTACAGAAATTAAGTAATATTTGATTTAAGAAAATTAGTATTAAGTTAAGTTTGTAAATATTCTTAAAGAATCATAAAATGTACTTAGCGATATCATTTTACTCGTATTCAGCGTCTAAAATACAAAAAGGCAATTCAATCCGGTCAAATATATTTAACAATTAAACTTTTTAAAATACTCCAAACAAACCTCCAGACGTGACAAAAGCAAATGCATTAGCAAACCACAATCAACCAAATCCAATAAATCGGGGATCAATAAAAAACAAATGCGAATCAACCAGCACTCCGCAAGGGGTAATCACTGCGCATATGCAAAACATAGTAATAGTAATAATTGCATCGCTTGATTATAGACGGGGTATTCTGATTATAGATAATTATAGTTGGGGAGGGGTTGCGCCCGCTGATGAGCGATTTGGGTATTATTTGCGCTTTATTTGGGTATTTATTGCGCTTGAGTGACGACGCAGATATTATGCTTCATAATACGCGTCCCTTGAGGGCTTGGGATCGCGTTTCGTGGACATTGATGTTTAAGAAATTTTAGATTCCGCATGAGTAAATAGGTTAGAGGTGTAGGTATAAATATTATATGTTTCAGTGGATATTTCATATAATTGAAAGATATTATTGGTATTGTTCGTTATTACTGAAGTAATATGTATGGGAGAGAAACACTAATGATATAGTAGAAGTGTTATAAATTTATCAATTTGTGTCAATATTATTTCAAATCATATTGATTGTGACGAATGTACTAAGGTATGACTAATATGATCGATAACTAATAAACATGAAATAAAAATAGGGTCTAATGATACATATATTTTTTTTATTTACTTAAGGAGCTTTGTCATATTTTTACGATAATGTCGGTCAACACCTCCGCTTTCATTATTATTTAATCATTTCTCATGCTTTAAGATATTAATAACACACTAGTCGTTCTGACGCAGGAGACAACAAACTATTTAGATTGCCTACATTGACGCCTAAAGTTGAGGTCCACTCCGCCCACACTCCGACAAAAACATATTACGTAGCATATCTATATGATGTAAAACATCAGGGATCGCCCTATGAAATAAAACACGATCGTTTGGCCATTCACCGTTGCTACGAGACTCTCGGGCGAGCGACTGCCACAAACAGCAATTATCAAGATTACGTCAATTCCAACATGAACAATAAAACAGTATACCGCCACAACTCCAAACACAGCGCGCGTTATTAGCTCGTTGACCTGATAGTTGTATCTGCGCGCGTACAAATGTGTCAAGGTTGTTAAGGGCGGAGCGGTTCGAATAGCTGCTAAGTTATATCCCAAATAGTGGTTTTGGTTAATCATAGACAGAATTTGAGCTTTATTTCGTATTTGTTATATATTTCAATAATCGTGCAAAATCATTACATCACATTCATATATTCGATGTACTTATCATCTAAGAAAACGATAGTATAATTATGTATATATATTACTGTTAAGCATATCTAAGTATATATGAATATAATAGTAATATCAGCTCTGTATTATATACTGTCCCACTGTTGGGCACAGGACTCCTCTACTACTGAGTGGGATTAGGCCTTTGTCTACCACGTTGGCCTAGTGCGGATTGGTAGACATCACACACCCTCGAAATTCCTATAGAGAACTTATCAGGTATGCAGGTTTCCTCACGATGTTTTCGTTCACCGTTAAAGCAAGTAATAATGCACAAAGAATACACACATAAGTATCGCATCTATATAATACGAAGTAATTGTCATTTTGGCCACTGTTTAGGTTTAATAAAGTATAGTTGCAAATAAAGCATTACTTAGAACCGAAGTGACAGATATTGTGTACTCGACTTACAATACCTGTGAGGTATGTATTATATTCATTAGCAAACCGAGACGTGCGGAGGGGCGCGGGAGGGGCGCGGGAGGGTGCGGGTTTAGCGCACTGATGTGTCGATAAGCGCTTATTTGGGGTTACCACAATTCTTTCGGCGAGTTTTAATGCCAATTAGAGTAGACAATTGCGCATGGCTGAATGGATTGAGACCTTTATTAGTGTCGGATATTGTTATGTGCATAGGAGTGGAAATTTTGTGGCCGTGGGTAGCCCGAGGTGATGGGGTTTTGTTACCGAGGTAGCGATTTTTGTACGGTATTAATTAAGTTCGTTGCGGCATTGATTTGTATTTTAATTTTGGTATTATGGTATTTTAGGTAAGAATATATTATTTAATATTTAATTGAATACACTTTTTTACGATTTCTACATTATGATAAAGAGTTTACGTTTGTAAGTAAGGAATAATCTCTGAAAGTAATGGTCCGATTCCAAACATCTTCACAGGTGGAACCCCAAGCATATACTAATGTTAGGTTTTACCTACTATTGTTTTTATAACCTTAGTAGGCAATCAGGCAAGCGATCCGTCTAATAGTAATCAGCATCCGCCGTCCATGGACTAAAGCAATCCCAGAATCACAGCCAAGCCATTGCCTAACTGACTTGAGTAGGTACTCTTTTACTTATAGTAAGTAATCAATATTGAGCCTAATTCACACTAAGCATAGGCCATTTACGAAAAATCTATTGACCCATTTTCAGCCTAAATCACACTAAACACAGATAAAAAAAATACTAATCCATCTTAGGCCTAGATCACACGAAACACAGTCCATCTAAATCTTCAGACTGGTCTTAAGCCTAGATCACACTAAACACAGTCCATCTAAATCTTCAGACTGGTCTTAAGCCTAGTTCACACTAAACACGAGAGAAAGTCAATAAAGTCTGTAAGCATGTACACATAATTAAGCACATACAAAACCTAGTGTCAGCGCATAATGGCGGTACGCACCGATCATTCTATTCACGTTATACATCACAACATTAATCTGACATGCGTGATGGATCGCGTGGATATTCACTAATATCTTTTTTAGAAATAGCGCGGAAACATACCTTTGTTGCGAGGGTTCATGTTTGTCTAAAATTTATGGCAAGTTGGTAGAAAGAAGTTCTCTATTGGAATTTTGAGGGTGTGTGAAGTTTACCAATCCGCACTAGGACAGCTTGGTGGACTAAGGCCTAATCCCTCTCAGTAGTAGAGGAGGCCTGTGCCCAGCAGTGGAACAGTATATAATAAAGGGCTGATATTATTAATATATATTGATACTCAACGCGAACGGAGCTGCGGACGAACACTAGTCATTGGAATATTATTAGTTTTTATAGCCATTTTAAATGTCTTCCTCGACGCTGTCATCGACTTATTAGATTTTGCTTTATCAAATGCCAATTATTACAAAGTTTTTAAGCTTAAATATGAAGCCAAAAGTATTTCATTTCATGTAATTTATACAAAAAACTTCAGTGCAAAAGTTAAATGGTATTGTCCAGTTGAGTTTATTTGTTATTTTTCCACTGAATTCTTATTATATCTTACCTTATTTCACAATGCATCATTAACAAGTCAAATTAACAAAAAAGTATTGCGAAAAATAAATCTATTTCACGAGAACATCGCGTTCTATACAAAACCACTTTGATGTAATACAGTTCGCTCCTGACAGATGTTATTTTTAAACCCCTCCACAAGTGTTGTTTCTCACGTTGTAAAACAGTTTTCGCGAGATTAATTGCGTTATATCGTGTTAGATAAGTATTAATGGTTACTATCATGGGAGTAAACCCCCTTTAATTAAACCAAGCCGTTGTCATAAGATGAGGTGAATTATTGAGTCGATTATGTTTATCGTTTATCGTGATATTTTATGTTTTGTAGAGTTTTAAATGTTGGTTTTCTTCTGGATCTAGGACTGGGGAACAGTGATTTCTTTCTGCTTCAGAATTAATTATCTAGATGTTTGATTACAGATTTTAGTAGGTAACATGTCCATTAGTTAAGGTAATTACAGATCTTACTGTAATTTATAAATAAATTTCAAAAACGATTGAACATCGAAAACATGAATACTAAACGGTTCAGGTATAAACTACATAATATTTACAACATTTAATAAATAAGCTATCGTTTGTCCACTCGCAAAGCATGTTATTTTATTTGGATATTCCATATTCAAACGATGAAAATATTAAATAGTGTTGCGAATCCCCAGCGGAGTCGGCGGCCGGCAGTCGCCGGTGTCCGCGGAGGGCGAGACGCGAGACATTTCACGAGCGGCTGCCCGCCTGACCTTTCTGGCTCCGGGGACCAAGCGAAATGCCATCATGTTTTCATTTTTTCTGCCGCCCGCGCACTCGACGACACTCGATTAATTTTTCACGGTACACTTGTCAAAATGTGATTTAATATAGCACGCGAGGGTCGAGCCCGGCCGCGCTTTGACGTGTGATGCGTGCAGTTTCACGTGTTCGGCCTAACATGACAGGCCGTGCCGAATTTGTACCGGCCCGGTCTGCTCTAGAACATAGATAAACTCTACGTTTATTTTATTTATTTATAGAAACAGCGGGGTTTAAAATAAGAACGTTTTTGAATTTTACGTTAAATGGCCATTTGCACAATGCACAGTCTCTCGACCGGAAAGTAACGTCAAGTTTAACTTACAACGGAGCGATAACGGGACGCAATAAATGCAAATTTCGCGGAAAATTATTGTCATTTTCCCGAGCCAATGTTACAAGTGGCATTATCTATCAATAACGCCAAAAATGGAACCGCAATTTCCAATTTGCTGCGTCACTCCGGATTCCAATAGGAAGCGGGGATAAATGGAGTCACATTCCAATATGTCACCGAGCGGGCTCCCTCCAACCATTCGGCTTTTCGGCATTCGGGATTCGCGTTTTGGGATATTCGTAACGCCCGTGCATTCGTCGAATTGTGCCCGAGCGCATTCCTAACTCACCCACTAATGAGATTCTAAACGTTTGTTCCATGTCGGTGTAATTAGTTTTACATTATGTTTGTATTTGTAGGTTTTTTTTTGTTACCGTAAATGGTGGCCGTAAGCGATGTTTACAACATTATGAATGCGGGAGTTTACATACAAAATGTCACATAAAATTCTTTGCAAGATACTAGCATAACTTGCAGAAATTAAAAAGGTTTGAGTTTGATTTCTGCAATTGGATATTATCTTGTGATTTCACAATTTCTTATTTTAGGATTTGTTCAAATGATGTAAATACGTATTATTTTTTTTATTCATTTATTATTACTAACTCACATATACTTATTACCACGAAATGGACAGTTATGAAAATGATGTGTAAGGATTTTATTTATTAAACTCAAATTCACAACATTTGTTTATTTTGATATACCGCCACAAAATAGGTGAAGTTCAAAGTTTCAAATCGCCTTTTAACGTTTTGTGTCCTTATTACCAATCGTTTTTCTCTACTAAAACAAACTTCAACGGGTTTCATTTATTTTATATAGAGAAAAAAATAACATTTTGATTAAAGTAAATGTGAAACTTTTTTGACTTTGTTCAGCTACTTTTGTGTCTAATGATTTCTTATGTTTACGCGAATGTTAGACATTGAAATTAAACTAATTTTCGGATTCTGTCGGCTGCAAAGTCTTCGAAACGTCGGGAGAAAAATAAAATACTAACCGCGATAGAATCCGAAAATTAGTTTAATTTCAATACTTTTGTGTCTGACTGTACTTACACGGTCCCGTCTGTTTCACACGTAAAATGCAATTTAAAGATATAACGAATAAACGAAAAATATAAACATGAAATCTTCATGCTGTCTGAGTTGACTTCATAATAATTCGTACGGTATATTCAATAAGTATCATTAACACTACCTTTGTTGATATGAAGTGTTGTGACGTACTTTCTCATTTAGTTTACGATTATTTTCATTATATACTTTTGCATAAAACCGTTTATTGTCCATGAAATAAATAAATAGGTTTTTAGAAGACCTACGAGTCAAGTCGTATAAGGAAGGCATAGCTATAATTCAAACATACAACTATGTACGTATGCGTTTTAAGTTACGTTTACAATACACAAGTACTGAAAAAAAAAATCAATACTGTATTCTCGACCATATACAATATTAATTGAAGATAGTAAATACAATTATAACTCTTAAACAAAAGTAAGACTGTCACAAAACGTTAAACAAACACGCATCCCACCTTTATTCTCAAAGTGGTAGGAAGAGATGCAACTAGAGCACCCACGTTTCCCCTCTATATTCAGTCCCATGATGTGATAAGGAACGAGCCTATCGCCATATCGGGCGCAAATTCCCGATTCTGGATTAATACTATACAGAAAAAACTCAATATCGTTGTGCCCAATATCACAAAGCTTAACTACAAATACATCTAAGCAGCAATCGTAATCTCTTAAGGCATTGAACTTCGTAATCCTGAGATTTTAATGCCAATATGCATCGGAAATATAGCGTTTCCAAAACATAGCGCTCATAAATAGGGTGAAAGGGTCGACGCGGAGCCTTTCAGGCTCATATTAGGCAGGCGGCACACGGCGGCATGCATGTCACGTCAATCGTTATTGCCTATAGCGCCATTGCTCGCTCTGATTTGAAATATTTCCACGAAACCACTTATTGGCACCTCACAAATAAGAGACTATGAATATGGTTCCCGAGGTTTTGATCCTTTGTGTGTTTCGGTATTTCCTTGATGTTTTATTTACTTGATTATTGGATATAGTTTGCGGTAAATTGATAACATTAATTTGTTTTATTATTAAATGTGAAAGATATAAAGTTTGTGGTAGTGTCTCGTGGCTTGTTTTCTATTGATGACTCACTGGTAATTGATTGAAGACTTAATGTTGTCAATAAAACATTAGACACTGATAAAATCAGATAAGTTACAATATTAGATGTAAAAATACTTAAAAAATATATTAGGTTAGTATATAGATTCTGAATTTCATACTATCAGTAAGACTGATGCCATAATCGATTCTTCTAACGTATTTTCCTAGTTTTCATAGCAATAGGCAACATATACTTATTTCCTTTTATGAGCATAACAGATAGCAGAATTACCTTGACATACCTCAGTAGCTCATTTGTTTATAATAATACAAGCCCTGTTTAATAATATATTGCCTATCGATGGGCACGGACTTACTCTACTACTGAGAGGGTTTAGCCCTAGCCCACCATGCATGTCTAGTGCAGGTTGATAGACTTCACACACCCTCGAAATGTATAAGTAACTGGCTCTTCTTATTTATCTAGGCTTCGACATATTCTTTTACAAAACTGTAGGCTAATTGATGAATAAAAACACATGACTGAAAAGTCAAAGGTTGGGTTTTTAACCTGCGGATAATTGTTTCGGCAGTCCGATTCATAAATCCATTCCTATGATTTCGTGCATTTAGTTTGCATACATTATAAATATAATATTTATCAAAGTATCAATAACGTTCGCGAGTACATGCGACTTACGTATGAACCTCTCACGGGGCGAGAGGGTAATCGTTTTGTAGTGGTGCGTTTTGTACCGCATTGTGTGAGACGACGCGAGGCAATCGTATTCCTATCGCGTGCCTATTCTAATGGAGAGTACACACCGTATATCCTGCTAGATATTCAACCAATCACCAAATACGTTATGGAAAATATATTGGGATTTGATATTATTTTTAAGGACGCTTGAGGTTTTAATATGACGTGTTAGACACAGAAATACCGTCATTGGCTACCACAATTACGTATTTCAATCGCTGTGCCAGTTTTACTTGCTTCGAACTATTTTGGAGAACAGAGGTAAACAATAGCACAAAGCTTATAACTTGGAAACATGAATCAGTCACAATACTGATTATAAAATAATGATTTGTAATTAGCAGGTACAATGTAATGGTTGAGGATATTTTTGTTTTTGTTATTTTGCTAAAGCTTGCTTACAGACAGTAATGCAGATTTAAAATCTTTTATAGTGACATTTAACGCTGATTGGCAAAAATATAAAAAGACTCATACTTGAAATTTTGGTAATGTTTAACTTTAGATAGAATATTTTTATCTGCAAATTAATGGCGTTATATTAAAACTAATGGATTAAAGTGTGAATTTAGCAAAAACTATAGCAGCTGTCTAAACAGCGGGAGATCGTTGGATTGGCGCGAAATACCTAAAGAACTGTCATCATATTAATAAAAAAAATACGATTATAATCTTGCGCAAGCCGACAGAGGGTTTTTGTGCTAGCAGCTGTGCGCGTGCGCACTCACCTGTCCCACGTGGCCAAAAATAATGGAGACGACAAAGACGGCCGAAAATCTTATTGTTGGCAATAGCGAGCATTGATTTAAGGATGAATCTCTTTGTGTTTAGGTCGCCATGACACGGATCTTTGGTGAGCACACCTGTCTAAACGACTTAACACTAACGTTCCTATTTTATAGTCCTTTTATATGGTCGACCACTTACCATGCTACTTACATGATGCTGGTAAGTCGGGTTTCGATGTTATGTTCTCCGATTGATATTTACATAATTTATTTCCCTGCTTAAAGAAAAAAAAATCAATGTTATAATTGATTGTTTTGTTTTGTTAATTTAGTGAAATGACATGAGAGGAAAAATTATCATAGTTAAACTTTAATACATTTCAGTTTTCATACGCCATCAGTATTTTAAACACCGAAAATAATTCCGTAAGAGTGTAAACTATAAATTTTAGAACCGAAATTTAAATTATCTTAATTTTCTTAAAGTAAAATCAAAAGATTAGATGCTATCTAATTTATACACATGATGAGGGGGTTAAGTGGCGTGATGGAAAGTCTCATTATCCGTAAATAGTAGCAATAACACCAATACTTTTAATAAACAATTACAAGACGCAATTCGCTCTAACAGGCTCTTAGTACGAAATACTTAGAATCACACTGCGTCGCTGTCATATTAAAATATCGTATGTTTAAATACCTTGTTTATGTAAATAAATTAAATACACTGTGTCGTATGTTTAAATATAACACAAAAATGTTTTTTGTTGTATTATGTAAAAAGTTTTTTTTTTGCAAAGGGCATAATTTGACTGTGTCAAGCTCCCATATGAATGATAAACAAAAGAATATCTATCAGTCTGTTATACATTGACTGGGGATAAAAAAATTGGATAATAAACATTTTAAAGTAGTGTAATCTCCAAACATCTTTCATTCATAATATTAGATACTCAGACAATTGTATGAAGTAAGTCGTAAGATTAGACGCATTTAAAAAAAATACTCCATTTTTTATACTTGTTGCTAGAAATGTCTATGTAATAAATAATATTATAATAAGATCAGCCCTATATTATATATTGTCCCACTGCTGGGCATAGGCCTCCTCTACTACTGAGAGGGATTAGACCTTAGTCCACCACTCTGGCCTAATGCGGTTTGACAGACTTTACATAGCGTCAAAATTCTTGTAGACAACTTCTGATGTATGCAGGTTTCCTCGCGACGTTTTACTTCACCGTTCAAGCTATCTATTTATAATTCATAAAGAATATAGAAATAACTTTAGAAGAGTCAGACAGAGAGACAGAGCTGTGTGCCATTGAGTTTTGAACCTGCGGACATGTGTCGCGGCAGTACGTTCCACTCCCAACTAGGCTATCGGTGCTTTTTAAATATCTGTGTAAGAATAAATTATTGAGTATAACCTGTACCATTCCATGGATTTGGTTTGCGTGGATTGCCAATGCACTGCAGGAGGTCCCAGGTGAAGGCGTTGGAGAGGTCCATTGTTCCCATTTATTGTACTGACCAGTGCAATTCTTAAAATCCATTCATTCATCACGCAAAACCATAGACTGACCTTATGAATTGAAGTCATGGAGCAGGGTTTTTGTTTAAGGGTACATCGGTGTTTTTGTGCCTTATTACGGTGGAATAGTAATGTTTTTTGCGTGTCAGTCACAAATAGTTGTCCAAGACCCTGCAGTGAGGAACTGATTACTCCAATTGTCGCCAGTCGTATTTTTACAAGTTTACGACATGTTGTATTTCACTAAGGTTCGTCAAGGTGGGTCTTGGGTGTCGGTTTTACTTTAATTATGAATTTTATTTTGATCCGTATTTCCGTTCAGATAATTATCAGTTTAAGTAGTAAGTAGAGAATTTTAGAAGAGTTGGCTTATCACATATTTGCTTATTGGATGGTTAATTTTAGTTATATGTATATGTTCAAATAGACTATGTGACTGATAAAAGGCAAAAACGAATTTGCTGACACCATTTTGAATACATAATATTTATTTATATAGGACCTCATCTTAGTATATAGATTAATTTTATAGCAGAGTATATAATTATAAGAGTGTATTATATATCATAATTTATAACAGACGTGTATGTAAGGTCATAAATTTTTGCCGATAGTCGCCCCCGCCTACCTGGCGGCCGCGGGACATCGCAAGCGCCGACATCGCGAGCGCACTACCCAGAACTGCAATAATAGAATTTTTTTTTCAAGTTAAATCGCAGTTTTTCGGCGCAAATTCCAAAGGCACACCTGGTCGGAAACGGACCCCGGGGGTCCTCACGATTGTTCGACTCCTGTCACAGTTTTCAAATCACAATGTACGCTTTCGAACCACTCTGGCGGCGAGGAGTCTGTTTAAAACAATCAATGATCGACTTTTATGAATGAAATGTGAAACGAAAATCTTTTTGTGAAAGTTTGTGAGTTCGAAGTCAGGTGAATTGATGGGATAGACTGACAATAAGAGCTTCACAGTTTCCTATTACAAACGTTTGAGTTTTTATGTGTCCACCATGTGTTCTAGATCGCCGCGACGTTCTAAAGACTTAACTAGATTTTAATTAAAATTTTGGCAATTAACACATACTGTTTATTTTAGAAAACTTTATAAAAACATGAAGAATCTTCCTCTGAAATAACTTTAAAGACCTTAGTTTTGTAAACATTAAATCCAAGTCAAAATAGATATACAGTAAAACATGCACACAATATTTAAAAGTAATCTAACATTAAAACTCAACCTCAGCAAGATTATGATGACAATGATGGTCCTGACTTAGGCATGAAAACAAAAGGATCCGCACACGGAACCGAGACAATAATTTGATTGATCTGTTAATGAATATGCAGATATGTTAAGTGATGATAAGCCCCCGCAAATAAAGGCTGACTCCCTAAGGAGTGATTGCCGGCGCCTACTCCCGGCAGATTTTAATCTCAGATAAGTAGAGCTGCGAGCAGTTTACATAAATTCTGGAGTTAGCACCTTGTTAACAAACTGCTGAGTTTGATTTTAAGATTGTTTGATAAGTGCATACTGTTTTATATGAGGGAAAGAGTTTGGATTGTTTGTGTTTCTAGAAGGTTAAGTTATGCGATTGCGTGAATTTTTTAGATGTATATGTGCATAGTATAGTATAGAAAATACATATTATATACATTTATATCTGTGCAACTTGTTGCAAAACGTGGCACTAATAAGGGTACATGATATTACATGAAAATAGCCCGCTAGTAATATAAGTAAATTTTAATAAAAACTTGCTTAATCAATTTCATAACAAAAAACCAAGTAAAAGTAAAAACACTTTAACAATAAATTACTGAAAGTGTCGCCAATATTTATGGAAGTTTACTTTTTCATTTTAAAAAAGTTTCATCGCCGAGAAAAAAAAACGCCCTCCCCCTGGCTCGAACGTAAAAAGCAGACGAGAAAGAAATAATGAAATATCTTCATCCAACCCTTCTAATTAATAGCCATCAGTGTCTGTGCCACTCCGAGGGCCGACAACTCTTTCATGTTTTTTAATATGCTTCCTCACCTCGGCAAAACTGTGAAGTATAATTGCGTTTTCCCAATGGAAACTTAGAGTCACCCCTGAGTTTAATTTTGCCACAATCAACTAAGTATCTGGAATTAAATATATTTAATAATATTGTGAGTGCTTGATCAGTTTTTTTATTTGGTGTTGGTTATTTGAATGTATTGGAGTATATAATGATTTATGTATTGGAGAATAGATTAAACTATTTTTCGGATTTTGTCGCGGTTTTAATTATTTTAGTTTTCTTTCGAAGTTTGAAGGTATTTGAGTATAGTTCGTCTTTAAATTTAGTAGTATAATATTACGATATATCAAGATATTAAAGATACAATAAAAGACGATTATAAAAATAAACTTTGAGTTTATTTTCATATGAGTAGCTGATTCGGCTATTTTATTTATTTCTAATTGTTTAGACTTATCAATTCAGAAAGAAATCGGTGTATTGTGGCAAAAATTCAAACAGGCCGGCATAATTGAATCGACTGGCGAGGAATAATCAGATAAAAATTTCTCGTAAGTTTGCATTCTATCTGGACACAACTTCGCTTACCACGTGCAGTGGGGCTATTTCATATTCTGCCATATAAAAATATAATAATTTTAACCTAATTATTATTTTCAATTTGTTTCTATTTGTTCAAAATTGTGTAATAATAGTTATATTTAATATTATCTTTGTTGTCAATAACCAGTTGTAGAAGCTCATAGAGAGGTGATAAAAATCTGAACTCCCAGACAATCCTTTTTGGTGCAAAATTGTATCTTTGGATTACGGAGACCTATGGAGGTTGGACGCGGCGTTAGGGTTGACAGCACAAGCGTTTTATTTATTTTAGTAGATATAGCCTTATGCACAAAGAACAGGACTGTCTGAAGTTTCGAAATAATTAGGTAATAGTAAGTTTTTTTATTGTTGCAAAAAAGTATATTATCTTATAGTTTGTCATATGTGCGTATGTATAAATGATTTCTTTAACATGATGTTTTTTGATGTACAATGAAAATATAAGTAAATCTAATAAAATTTCAGTAATATACACAATACAGTTGTTATTCATTTTAATCGTTTTGGCACTCATTGTCTTAAATTACGCATGATTAACGCCAATGTAAGGAAATTATATCTTATTTATCCAGCAATAAGATTAAAATTTGTTATTTTCCCAGCCAGCCCTAAGAACTCAATATAGTAGTCGGCTCAGCGGCTGATTACGCGCACCATTGTGTCCTGGACATCGAACGCAATTAAGTATTATATCAAGTTCAGCGCCTTCCACTTTCTTCACTTTATTGTGTCGTCAGAAATAACTCAATATTATTGTATTTAATTAGCTTTTAGTTTGTTTGGGCAGTATGGTTATAAGAAACAAATTGTTAGATTTGTATAATTAGTTGTATAAAAATGGACGTTTTAACGAACGTGTTTTTGAAGTTCTTTGATCTTATTGAACACTTCAGAATATTATTTTATCTATTTACGGAGTTAATAAACTTTAGAATTAAGTACCTAGGTTGTTCGTTATCAAATATCTTGAACGAACCATACCAAAGCAACTTGCACAGAATAAGATTTAATATCAATTAATCCAAGTAAAACTAAACAAGCCCGAACTAGTTAACGAGTGCAGCGACATCGTACGGCACTTAAGTGGTAAATTCGAGGAAGCTGTCATCTGAACAGAGCCGGTTGCAAGCCGTGAAGTGGTCTGCTAACGAACACGCGTGTCAAAGCGAAACACTTCATTAGGTGAGCGACGCTCTTCGACGCTCCTCGCCGCCCGCCCGCCGCCCGCCGCCGCGCCGCCGCCCCGACGCGTCCGCTGCCAACTCCTTGCTAACTTAGGGTTACCATGGTCCTTCAATGTTTCTTTATAATAGTTTTTATTGTGAAGGGTAATTTATTACGCCTTGATGGTGAAGTTTAGTACATTGTGGAGAGTTGGAATGGAATATACCACCCAGCAAGAGTTCTGACTCTTACTCTTACTCTTAAGAGTTCTGTACTCTGGTATAGGTTAAATTGACTGAACACTATCTTCTTCTTCAGTCTTTGTAAGTCCACTGCTGAACAGTGGCGGCCCTAAACAACGTGAGGCCCCAGGCGAAAGCAAAAAGACACGAGGCCCCGGATGAAAAAAGTTTTCTTTTTATAGTTTGTCAGTAAGAGGTATAAAGGTCACCGCACCAGGCCTCTGTCAACGCGAGGGCCCGTGCCGTTGTCCGATTCGTCTTCGTTATAGGCCGCCTTTGCTGCTGAACAGAAGGGTGCCAAAAGATCTTCAGACCAACATGTAAGAAACAGTATGCATCCAGTACGTTATCTACTTGAAAAATACATTGCTATATATAGAATGCATATAAAATAAAAATCAAACTATTTATAAAGTTTTATGGCAGATGAAGGTACTTTTGGACTATTAAAGTGAAGACTCAATCTAAAATTTAATGAAGAGAATGCTTGAGGTTCTACCAGGTCCGTATCTACTGACTCTCAGTACTCTTAGCTTCTTGATAGATTAGCATTTGACCCCAATGCGGCATAAATAACACACGTATACGTAACAGAGCTTCATTTAATATTTGTCACATATACTATATATTATGCTATGTTGTAATATATTATATTCAGGAAATAAATTTTAATAAATCGACATTTAATGAATCTTCGAAATAAAACGAGAGGGAAGCGCGTCACCAACCAACCAAATCGAGGGCATCAGAAGATTTAAAGCTGATCATGACTATACTCATTTACAATTACATTCGTATGTTAATTATTCCCGCGCGCGACGCAGACTGCGATAATAATATCAATTACGTAGCTTAAAACATTTAACTTCACTTCTATATATTCACAACAAACCTACGTGCCCTAATTACGCAAACCATAACGCAAACCTCGATTCGTATAACAAATCTGCACTGCGGAAAAGTCAGGACGTATTGCGGAAAGACGCTAGATGGTGTTCCTACTGCGTATTTAGTGGGCGTCTTACCGACTCGCGCTAATTAGACGAACGCCGGCTCTCTTCTCATTAGTGGCGAAATTATGCAGTTTGCCGGAATTCGGGTTAAATGTGAGGTCGAGTGGTTGCGAAAAAATTGTATTCCCGTGCCTGCTATCACGAGAATTCGAATTGGAGTAGCTTATTAGATTGGATGTTGTGTTTGATTTGTGTATGAGGATAATCATACGTTAAAATATTATAATCTTACAAACTTTGTTTGCGGTTCCGCCCGCGTTAATGCCTATGCTTAGGATAAAAAGTGGCCTAAAGCATCAATGGGTATTTAGTTCTCTTTTAGTGATAGGATATTAAAATTATTTAAGTAGTTCTTGAGTTTATCGATTATAAACAAACAAATATAAAAGCAAAAAATATCAAATCTTTTTTCCTTTATAAGTTTAAATAATTCGTGTACCATCACTAGTGTTTTAATCACATTTATAGGTAAATAATCTAGATTAAAATACCACTCTTATAAGAAAATTAAAATTGAAAAGTACCAGTTTTCCACATTAAAATTAAGATTACCAAAGTAATAATGGTTTACAATAGTAACGACAAATCCGCAAACGCCGTGACAAAATAATTAATTAGAAACGACAAATGTAGCTAATTAAAAACATTCGTAAAA
>NC_051137.1:12113606-12146932 GCF_014839805.1 Manduca sexta | reverse complement strand
GCTAGCAAACGTATAGACAGGATTAAAAAATGGGATCTCACGTAAATTGTATAACTTGGGTGTGACTACACCTCTGCTTTTACCCCTTTTTTTTTTTATTTTTTTTTTTACGTAGGTAAATCGTCAGTTGACTATCTCCCGCCTTGGGATGGGCGGGAGGGCGTGTCAGACTTTTACCGACTAAGAACCTACGGTGTTCCCATCCTTTGCCTATGTGCCTAGGTCCAAGATCCGGTGGCATTGAGACCTAGGCAGGCACCGGCCCTAAAGGGCCCCGCAGATTACTCTGACACTGCTCTTCGAGGCGCGCGTGGAACACTACGCGCCGAACACACTAGCCGTTGGGGTGTTTCGGGCGACGGGCTGCCCAATGCTCGTCACCCGACGGTCCGCGCCTACGGAGGCCGACGATCCTCAGCAGACGTTCGACGCCCGCGTCTTGTGCGTCTGCCGTGGCGGATGGGACGTTGGGCGCTTTGGCGCCGTATCCGCTCCGCCACCTCCTTTGCGAGCATCACGTCCTCGCAGAAGGAGGTGACTGCGTCCCACTCTCTCGCCCCGGAGCATGGCTTCTACCAGGCCCCGACGCGAGAGGTCTCCGCCACCGATGGCCGTTGGGAGAACTCGGCGGGGCTCTGCCCTAGCTGGGCACACCTCCACCGTATGCTCCACCGTGTCCTCCGGCCGATCCGCACAGTAAAACACGCGGGCGTATCCTCCACCCGGATCCGATACAGGTACCTGCCGAAGCAGCCGTGACCGGTCAGTACCTGCGTCGTCCGGAATGAGAGGACGCCGTGACGTCTCGTCAGCCACACCTCGAAGAGGGACTTACCGCCGCTATAGTGGCGTGCCCAGCCAAGGGTTGCGACAGTCGTTGTCGCCATTCCGCCATGAGGTTCTGCCGGAGCTCCGTCCGCCGCGCGGCAATTTGTCGCGGTAGCGGAGCTACGCCCCGGCTATGCGCCTCCCCGCGCCACACATACAGTGACGCAAGGACCTTCGCCTCGAGACCCCATGGCGGTAGTCCGGCAAGGAGGCCCGCCGCCTCGCAGGAGATCGTGCGGTATCCCCGTATCAGCCGTATGGCCATCGCTCTTTGTGGCGCGTTCAGAAAGCGGCCTTGCCGCCGCGCCACAGCTGCGGACCACACGGGGGCACCGTACAGGGCCATGGACCGCACGACTCCTGCGTAGAGCCGCCGGCGAAGCATTTGGCCCCCAGGTTTGGCAAAAGACGCCGCATTATGCAGGTGAATTTTACCAACCTGGGAGCCAAAAGGCGGATGTGCTCCTTGAAGTTCCACCGGCTGTCGAGGACGAGTCCCAGGTACTTCATCGTCGACCCGACGCCGATGTGAACCCTCCTGCCGTGATCTGGAGACCCGGAGGTGGCGCGTTCCCCGGCCATGAAAGCACATGGCCTCGGATTTGTGCAGCGCCACCTCGAGTCCCAGTTGCCGGATTCTCTCAACGACTGTCGCAACCCCAATTGTAGCCGCGTCGACCGCCGCCTGATGCGACCCCCGTGAGCCAAAACTGGCGTGTCGTCAGCGTAGCATACCACGCTGACGCCGCTCGGGAGGTCGGTGCGCAGCACAGTCGTATCCGATGTTCCACAAGAGCGGCCCCAGAACCGAACCCTGCGGAACACCGCACGACATCTCTCGCCTGATCCATTCCCTTGGCGACCGGGGTAAATGACGGCCCTATCCGTCAAGTAGGCCCCGACAACGCGACGGAGGTAGGCCGGCACCCGGTGATACCGGAGTGCCTCCCTGATACAACTCAGGGCAGGGTATTAAAGGCATTGGCGATGTCAAGCGACACCGCCAAGACGACCCTACCCGGGAAACAGCATCCCCGTCGCGAGACTCCCACGCGCATGATGGCATCCACAGTAGAGCGCCCTCTGCGGAAGCCAAATTGGCTGTCCGCAAGATCCGCCCTCGTCAGGTGCTCGACGAGGCGGTCTGAAATAACTCTTTCGAAGAGCTTGCCCACCTCGTCGAGCAGGACGATGGGCCGGTATGCGGACGGACTGTCCGCGGGGCGCCCATGCTTCGCGATGAGGACCAGTTTCCCCGTCTTCCAACGAAGTGGAAACTGGCCCCTCTCCAAACATGCCGTGAGGAACCTCTGAAGTCGAGGCCCGAGATCCCTCAAAGGCCAGGACCCAGGCTTTTCAGGCAAGCCGTCGGGCCCTGGGGCGGTGTTCTTGGCCTTCATCTTGGCCACCGCCACCCTCAAGTCTACCCCGGTCACCGCGGGAACAGTGACGTCGTCGTCGTGGTCCATGCCGGGCGCCGCCGAAGGCGGAGCCATGGGCGGAGCGTGCTCCCCTAGTGCAGGGAACAGAGCGCCAACGACGCCCTCGACCAGTTCCTGCCGGAGACTCTGCGTCAGTGGGGGCGCCCAGATGCGGAGCTTGCTCCGCACCATTTTGTAGGACGTCCCCACGGGTCTGCGTCAAGAGACTCCAGCAACTCCTGGTGGGCGCGATTCTTAGACTCTAGAATCGCGCCCGAGAGAGCGTCTTTGCGTCTCTGTACCCCTGGTATAGCTCCGCCTCTCGAGCCACCGCATCCACAGGCCGGATGCGGATTTGGCGGTACCTGGTGTACCGGCGTCGCGCGGCATAGCACGCCGCCTGGAGCGATGCCAGCTCCCGCGACCACCAGTACACCTTGCGCCGCGCTTGGCTTCGGCGGACTCGGGGCATTGCCGAGTCGCAGACAGAGGACATAGCCTCCCGGAACCAGTCGGCCTCGTTATTCACATCGTCCGGCCTGACCGGTGCTTGCACCCAGGACTGGACGATGGAGGCTTCCAGGAGGAGCTCCCTCCAGCTGTCTCAACGCCCAACGTGGACCACTTGGGGCCCGTCGGACTGGCGCGCTCGAGGGATCGGTGGAGACGTCGAACCGGATATACCGGTGGTCCGACAGCGTCTCCACCGCCTCCATTACTCGCCAGTCGACAACACGCTGCGACAATGCGGGGCTGGCAAACGAAATGTCCACCACGGACTCACCCCGCATCCGCACACACGTGGCGACGGAACCCCTGTTGAGGACGTCCAGGCCAACCTCCAAGGCCCAGTCCTCAACCATTCCGCCAGCCATCCGTGTACCGGGAACCCCAAGCCTGGCTCTTGGCGTTGAAGTCCCCAGCACGACGACGGGAAGCGAACCGTACTCGACGACGACGTCACTCAGCTCCCTGAGGGAGTTGTGGAATCGGCGAGAGTTCGGCTCGGAAGAAGTAGCACCCCACTACGACTATCCCTCCGAACCGAGCTGCGACACAACCCTGGCCCCTCTTCACCCGCTCGTGGGTCAGGGTACCGGCGGCGGCCGACGCGATGATGGCCACCGAGCCGCTCAGGTCCTCCACCCAGTCATTCCTGGGCGGGACAAAGTACGGCTCGGAGACCACGGCGATAATCGACCACCGCGCCATGCTCTGGAGCAAGAGATCCTGAGCTCTGGCGCAGTGGTTGATGTTCGCCTGGAGAAGCGCAATGGGGCCATTAATGGCATTCCATTGCGCTCTCCAGAAGCAAGCATGCGGCAGCGCTAGCGGAGCCGCGGCGGAAGCGGCAGTGGAGGCCGTGGGCCGGCGTTTGCCCCGGTATTGGCGGGAGCGGCGCAGGCTCTACTCCCCGCCCGGTGTTCGGCTGGCTTGCCAACCGCCGCACAGGCTAAGCAGTGCGGCTTGTCGGCGGTGCACGAGCCGATTTTATGACCGGGCTGACCGCAGCGGAAGCACAACGCGCTGCGGTCGACCTCCGAGGTGCACCTTACCCCGACAAAACTTACTCTGCTTACCCCTGAAAAGGCGTAAGGTTTATTATGTATGTATCTACATCAATATTACCAAAGTCTACTTCAGTATAAATTACATTAAAGAATAGACTCACATACAACATCTGTCACAAAACAATTCGACATTTTCACCTGTTGGGCACATTAATGAGAAACCGTTCGCATTTTAACGGCTCGCAGGTTGATAAATCATATCGGAAAGATTGATGCGACGCTCTGTGAAAGGGAAACGGCTTTGATTTGTGAGAGTGACGGGCGCGCGGCAGTCAGCGTGACAGTGGCACGCTGGCGATGGTAGCGTGACAATGGAGTGACGTCACGCCCGCACCCCCCGCCGCGTGTACTGAACTTTGATATACTAATATTGATTTTGAGGAAATTAATACTCTTTCGGTTCACTTTGATATGCTTACTGCGTGTGTATGCATTGTTTGTTGGAATTTGAATCAGTATTGTGATATTGTCGAGAGTAATGTGTAGAACTACGAAACGCAGAATCAAAATATATATAATTTACGTATATATTTATATGCCTATAGAAAATGGAAAGTACATGCAATGGAAATTATATGCAATGAGATAGCAGTCATCTTAAACATGGTGAAAAATGCTCCATAGTAGTTTTCCATAGAAGTACCTTATGAGAATAGCTAGTGTACGTCATTAAGAATAGGGTGACATAATACTGGCAACTATTTAGAGATGTAAAATGTCGCCTTATAACTTATATTATGATTATAATGCCATCAGGGCTAAGTTTTCTCATTAACCTGCCATGATAAAACATCTTAACAATAATATAATTATAAATAAATTTGTTCTGCAAATAAAATATCATAACTACATGAATGTAGAAATGATTCCTAGAAATTTCATTAAAATTCCACTTCGTCAAGTCGGGGTTGATCGTGCAGGGCTGTCCAAAATAACGTTTGAAGAACAAAGATGCAAGTTTTAATTACTGTTTCCTGGAAACCCTGTCTAAAATGTACCACTTCTTGTAAAATTCGAACTTATTACAAGTAAAGCAGATAGTTATTGTTTGTGAAGCTTTAAAGCACACTTTTAGCTTTCGATGCCATTCGTAGAACTTACAAATTTCTTCGACGTGAAAAGCTATCGAACTATCAGTTTGAGAACTTACTGTAAACTGTAAATAATTTTTAGATAAAAATAAATTGAGATATTTTTTATAAAAATAAAGATTACGTTTCGACCCAATTCTATTACAATGTGTATAATACGTAATTCTTAGTAATATTTAAATACACTTTACTACGAATTCATACTTAATACGTACGATTGCGAAAATATAAGATGTATACCCATAAACTTTCAACAGAAGATTTTATTCCATAAAACCTTTTCTATATTCTATCTCTACATGTTCTCTTTCCTATATTTTTTTATAGAAAACTCTACCGAATTAGTAGTGTAAAAACATGCTAAACTTACATAAATATTTTTGCAGGTCCAGCCCTAGAAAGCAAGAAGGGCCTGAGGTGTGGGCGAGCGGGCGCGGCGGATTTGTCGTGGGCCGGAAACGGCTAGGAATTCATTTGGGCGTAATAGGTTTCCTGCGCGCGCGTCCGGTCCCCGTCCGGGATCCGAACGGCGTCCGCCACGCAACGGAAGCGACGCGCAATACCTCCTGACTCATATTTGAACTCGTAAAATTTATATTTATTTTCTAAATTCATCTTTACCATTCAATTCGTTGAAGCCATATTCAGTTACATTCATTCATAATTCATCATGTTTGCTAGGGAAATTATAAAATATAATGATTTTTTTCTATAATATCCATTATACGTTATATCTATTGTGATAATACTATTTTGATATATAATTTTTTAAGCTCACTTATGTTGTTACTAGAAATGAATTAATATATTGCTTGAGCTTAAAGCCTTTAATACAATTCCATTATGCCTAATTCTTTACAGTACGCAAAACTTTCAGCACACTCTTAACCCTTAAACAAGAGAGTCATTTTGACACAAAATCAATTTTGAAAATAAGTCTTTAATTTCCTCCAAAGTAACTTCGCAGACGAGAGGGTCGTTTCATTAAAACTTGTGTGACGTGTCATTAAGCGGCTGCCTTAATTATTAATATTCAAATCGTAATACCGAGTTACGATGAGCGAAAAAGCAAAGACGTGTTAACTTATGAATAATTTGGTAAAGTTTCGACGGTAGGAAATTTTGTTGTTTAATCTCGCGAACACATGCCGGGCTTCGCGCGTTGTACTTATAAACGGATAATACATAATAAGTACAAATGTCTCGAATCCCTGTGAAGTCTCAATTTAATACATAACGAAAAGACCTTCGAGGTAAATTTTGTTTCGCGCGAGATCAATGACCCGCTGTTCCTCATGGCGATACGGGTTGCGATGTATAGCAATATAATAATACCTAACAATCCTTTTAACTTGGAAATGACATTAAAGGCCTTTCGACCTTTGCGAACTTAGCAACGGACGCGACGTGTTTCCATTGATTTTCTCGTTTTTATACCTGGTAACTAGTTTAGTTTGTATCATGCGTGAAACGGCGCGGACGGGTAACATTGCAGCAGTTTGTCAAGTAGCTGGAAAAAGAAAGCTGAAAAATAATTCCTTATAATTTCCAACATATCTAGAAAAACTCATGGCGAGTTATGACTGCAAAGATGTTTATGAACAGCAATTGACACCACAGAATTTGAAGTGGCCGGAGTGAAACAACCCTTTCATATTATTAATACAACGTCATTTAAATGTTGAGCATGCGTACAGTACATGTAATTAATTAATAAAACTCCAACACATTCACTCACCACTGAACTCAAATAAAACAAAACCCAAACAACTCATAAACCAGTTCGTGAAAAAAAAAATAAAAGTACTAACGCGATTTACGTTCAAGAGAGCGCAAAATAAAATAACACGGAATAGGCGCGGTTTCGTGCCTGAGGGCAACGGGGTTGTAATTTCTCTAGATATTTCATATTTTAAGCGTAGACGCCCGCTGGCGTTGCTACGACGACGTAGACTCGCTGCGCGGCTACGGCGTAGACGAGTGACAAAATCGCTGTGTTTTATAATACATTTTATACCAGTTGAACGAACTGGAAATCAACTTAATATGTTTTGGTAAAAAAATACTACGGAGAAATATTTAGCTAACATTCGAAATGGTGAATAATTCGCATTGCTTACTGTTACATATATATGTTCTAAGCTCGCTAATTCACTTAGATAACTTATTTATTGAGAAGAACGAATAATCTTACTTTAGAGGTTTTTATTCTAGACCTTCATAGTACGAAGTCTTAAGTTTCAACACGGCATAGTGACGAAACGGATGTTCCAACCCATGTCAGTTCAAGACGATATCCTTACAACGCTCCAAACCTCACAATTTGTGTATGCCTTGTTGAATTCGCAACTTTACAGTGTAGGGGAAGAAACAACAATGACGGAAGTGTTTTACAATTTACATATTAATATATTATAATGCTATTTTATAGGCTTATTTTATTAAGTTGTTACATACAAAATATTTCAATAACGTATCTGCAGTCTTGAATCCTTGCTCAATAACTTTGCCAAACCGTTCAAAATCTAAACACTCGTAGTAGTATTTTTTTTAACATTAGCGTGCCAAACGAGCAAAGTAGGTCACCTAATAGACGATCTTCTCTCTCATTAACACGTACAATTCCTGGAAATAGAAATATCGAACAGTTTAGAGGAAGAGAATAAGGGTATGAAGAAAGACATGCTTTGTTCCTTCGAATATCTCATACTAACTAGATAAAGGTACGACTGACATTTGACTAAGATTTTCTGTAAGACTATGGTAGTAACATAATCAAACTGATTGATTCGTGCTGTTGACAAATTTGTCTACAGAGCGATCTATTATTTTACGCATTAAAATTTGACTAAGATTAGATTGAATACTATCCTATAGCTAAAATGTATAATATAATAGTATCTCATAAATACACATAAACCATAACTGCAAACCATGTTAATCCAGTAAATTCAGCGCAGCGAATTAAAGCCAGATATTAATCTGCGAGCGGCATCCTCGGATTCGCCATTTTGCGCCTAAATATGATAAACTTTCGCCGAATTTCTTTACACCTCCCTCCCCTCCTTGAAGAATACCCCACGCTCCCCGTCCCACCCCAAGTCAAGTCTTACGGCCCCGCTTTTAAACTAAGCTCGTTAATTAATTACAGCCAAGTCTGGCGAGGGTACCGCCTTATATAGCGTTATGTGCCAATTTAATATTGCACTTTCTGGAACGGGTACGAAGCTATTATGTTATTTTTTGTTTATTGATTTTTGAAAATGGAATTTATTTAAATTTAGAATAAAGTTACTGAGCACTTTTAATAACGTTTCTTGGTAACGGAGTAATGTTATTGTCTCATAAGATATAATAAGTTATTATTATACTAAGTATACATTTTGGATGCGTTAAAATCAAATTTGAAATTGTAGTCGGTTTTTGTTTTCCCGAAATTTTACCAACGTCGTATTGAGTGTAAAATATATTTTTTTAAATTTGTTAAGAAATTACAAACAATAGCGAACTAATCAAATATAAATATCTACCACATCAACAAGCAATTTGACAACGTAACATTTCATTTTGTATCACAAACAATGAATGACACGCCCATGCTTGATATACAATTATTTTACGTAATACGAACTCGTGACCAACCGTATCTCATCCCTGTATATAATGCTAATTACAATATATCTTATGGCTTTACTGCTACATACATAAACATACATATTAGGAAAGCACTTTGTACTTGACGCATTAAATCAAGAAGCTTTCCTTACCACTATATTTATTAGGGTCGTTTTAATGTACACTATATCAGCAACACACTTTGATAAAACACTAACCCAAGCAATAACTAAATCACAAAATTATTCACAAATAATATTAATTACAAAATCACGGGCCGAGTAATACTAAGAACATTTCCTCGGTTCCATAATTAATTGCTATTAAATTCGCCCCAATTTGAATCCGGTTACCAAGTCCGCGAAGAAACTTACAACGTACATAAGACTTAAGGGCAGGGCCGGCCGGAAGGAGGGTAAAATGGCGGCGGAGGGCGCGACCCTCCCGCTGGGAGGGGGGAGCGGGGCCAGGGACGCGCGGGAAGCAGAGGAAGGACGTGAGATTTACTCTAAGTAATTGCAGTAATAAACACGCAAATATATCACGGCCGGGTAATGAGAGGAAGCGTCGAAAATTGCCGACGCAAATTGCGTGTGTGAGATAAGCTAATTTTTTTTTGTTGAACAAGAGAACGGAATTGTTTTGTTTTTCCTCGTCTTTCATGCGTTGGAATAAGGCTCTTTAGGCGCTTAGTACATTTCCGTTTGGTTTGTCGGTTATTTAGCAGCATTAACGCGATATTAAGTTACAATTACTTAAAACAACGTTTACGTTTTCATAACACTATAGCGATATTAAATTATGGTTACGATACTTATTGCTTTCATCTTATAAAAGTCTAGTCAATTAAACGAATAAATAAATGAGACTTCATTTATAATTGCGAAAGAGCCAACTCAAGTATTGAAATGGTGCACAAGATTAGGCATTTCAAACTATCACATTCCATTTACACAGCTCGAACAATATTTTTTAACACAAAGTTCCCGCCGCGGTGTTTTATCAAACTTTACTATCAACGGCGGACTATTTTAATGTTAGTTTCGTGTTTTCCAACACTCGGACACTGATATCGTGTAGTTTGTTATAAGTTTACATGAAAGTAAGCTTTAAAATCGTTTTGAAGTAGTTTGAAGTTGTACTTTGATTTGTTTTTGAGAGCTGGTTTTTTTAAATTTTTTCGTAGGATAAGTATAACATAAACGAATTAAAAATGAAGGATGTATAAAGTTGTCGACTTTCCTCACTTTTATATTCAATCAGGTTATTTAACGGATTACTTTTATCTGTCAATTACAAAACCATTCTTCGTATAACCTTATTAGGACAATTACGATAATTAGTCTATTGAAGCGTTGTCATTTTATAATGTTATATTAAGTGTTATTTTAAATGAAAAGTAATTAAAAATAATATTAAATCTCATGTTCTGAGACACAAGGTTTCATTTTAAAGCTATATTTGTTTACTGCATGCGTGCAAAATCGGTATTATAGACAACAAAACTGTACATCTCAGCTATTCAAAACATAGTTTTAACAGGTCATTGAATGAAATAAATTTGAAGAAGAAAGCCAAGAAGAGCAATTATCCAACCCCTCGCAGTATCCTAGGCAATAACCGCGGTAAGACAGTGATAATTTTTGGCAACAAAACCAAGCGACATAAGAAGCAACGCTGCATTAATTATTATTCTAGGGAGACAAGAAAGGGGCCGCCCCATTTCCAATATTTATGTGTTGTCGATGACTACGCGAAAATATCGGGCGTCGACTGCTTTTTAAAACGAAGAAAGGGCCAAGAAAGGCCGCCGGGAAACCGGGCCTTTCTTAATGCACAAACAGCACTCGCCTCACCTGCCCGCCTTGATTTATTGGGTGGCTTTGTTCACCGCTCGTTACAAGCTTGTTGTTGCGTTTTTAATTTATTTCCTTGGTGGAAATTCGCACGTTAATATTTAGTTAGATAATGTCTGTAATGGGTGGAATAGAGCGGGCGAACGGCTTTTTAACTCACGCTTCCTTAAAACATAGCCGAGAGATCTTTATGCCATTATAATAGGGTTTATTTGATGCTATCTACCGATGATGTAATGGACTTCGGAGTATTAAAATTTTCACTAAACACGCCTTATATTTACTAAGGTGTATGATATAGAGTTGTGACGGAAGCGAGAAATTTTCAGTTGCAATATTGGCTCCTTCCAAATGATTGTAGTACTTTGTTCTAAATTCAAATTACGCAGGGAATATATTATAGAGGCGTCAGGCGAGCGCCGGCGGGCGAGGAGCAACACCCGACAACGGCAATGGTCCGTGAATGAATGTGAATTGGCGTCGCCGCAAACGGACTCTACCGATTGCCGACGCCACGACTCATTGACGATTCAACGGCGCGCTCGCAAATTTACTCGCAACTGTATATATTTGGGACAATCTGCGGAATGCACCTTGGCTTGTAAAGACCGTCCGCAGCCAATAAATAAAACCTATTTAGTTTATTATGAAAACCTTCAAAATTAACGTACCATTCTTATGTTATAATAAGGAACTTTCCTCATAATTCATATCTTGTTTAAAGACATCGAATTTTATTACAACCAAAATTAAGCACTTGACAAGTAATTCGTTCAAAACAATACTAATTAAAACAATATTTATTTTACCTCAATTACCTTACATGTCACGAAATAATAAAACAAATCAAAATGCAGCGTAATAGAACAAAAACTTTCGCTAACTAACGCGCTGGCCGACCGCCGCCCGCCGCCCGTAAGACGCATGGGCAGGGCGGAAGCACATTTGCATGGGCGGACGCGGTTAGCATGACAATGCGCGCACTCGCAGCCGATATTTACGCTACTCTATTGATTGGGCGCACGATATTGTGGCGACCGATTGGAAGCTTGTTTCGTGCATAGATAACTAGATGGCTGATTATTGCATTTAGTGGTGGGTAATCTTGATAATTTTGGTATATAGATAGGAGAAATATGACTGGTTCGTATATTTCCTAGTAACTGTAGTGTAGTTACACCAATTTCATGTTTTTCGTGTTACGACAACAGAAGTCGATGCTCAAATGTTTTCAAATTACATTTATTAAATGATCATAATTCTTCTTTTGTCTTCATTTGCCAATTAAGAATTACTTTTTATAACCGTTTCTAAATTAAAAAACTTTCTTCTAAATCTTTTTTTCTAGCTATAGATCTATAATGAACACTATTACAAAATGTAAATAAAGCTAAACCATCAAGGAAATTAATCCTACAAGATAGCACCTGCAATACAAGCCATATCATATCTCGACCCGTGTCCGCATTACGACATGCAAAATTATATACAAGGGGCGATGACAGGCTGTGATCAGGCGATCTTCACCCTTCCCCATCAGTCATAGCGGCCCGTCAGACGGCTAAGCGACCGCATTCAAATTGCCATCCGATGACGACGTGCTTTCACGACCCCTGCCTTGTCTATGGCCGAGCGGTCACAGATTAGCCAAAGAGTTGTGAATCAATTTATACCTAAAGTGTTGGAATTCTCAAAATTGGGGTTAAGTACTCTTTAATTTTGTGTTTTCGAAAATGTTTTTTATTTATGCTATTAAATTATTGTTCATAAAAAAACCTATTTGAAGTTAAATTAATATAAATATAATTATATTATATATTTTGGTCAGTTTGCATAAAAAGTATTTAATACAAAACTACGTTCAGTTCGTCTAACAGTTCAGTTAGACGAACTAAGAAATTTTAATTATTACATTTTAGTTTTGGACCATGTGGAATATACCGCATACTTTACTTAGCGCTGGTCATCCAATGACAATTTAGTAAATTAAATGTTTTAATTTACTTTACTGTATAATTACTAATTACTTTACATTAACTCTAATGATTAATTAGAATTAAAGTACAATAAACTTAGTTTTACTATTAGAAGAAAGTACATACTTTTCCATCAAAGGATTGTCGAGTCTACACACATAATCTTGATATCGTCCTTGTCCAGCATTACACAGCGGGGACATACTTTTTACGTCATTAGATATCGGCGGATCACCGGGTCTTATGGCGGTTACGCTAGATCGATTACTGTCACTGCGGTCGCGTGCCGGACTTATAGCTAAAAGGCTTAATGATTTTATTCATATTCAAAATCATTCATGGTCTTACTGTTACACAAGTACGTCTGCTTGATAAGTTATTCATATACTATTAAGAAGCTACCTTCTTTGAATCTTGTAGTACTGAATACTCTATATATAAGTTTAGGTACTAAAAAGTAAGTAAGACAATACAAAAGAAACAAAACGGAATGAACCCTTAAAATGACATAAACATTATACATAAAAACGTTACCCCTTCAAATAAAGACATTTAATTAAAACAGAAACGAAATGTAACAGCATAATGCAAACATGGCTACATGCGCTCTACAACTGCGTACAACGTTCATTGAAAACGAAACGGAAACGCGGCAATAAACATTCATTTCGAAATTAAACACATCTACCTGTGTATTTACCATTGAGAAATCACTAAAATGAATAAAACAGTGAGGAATTGGACGCCGTAAATTCGCATTCGACGAATCGACGAATATCAATTTGGTTGCGGACCGTACGAGGGGTGGGGAACTCGATAAATAAAAAAATATATAAAATACACAGTACGACGTGAAAGCGGTGAATGGCACTTGTGAAAAATGGACTTGCCGCTCTTCCAGGGAAGCAATCATTCAAACTGGCTGTTGTCTGTTTGCGCCTCTGCTCTTTTTCGCCATCTATATGTATATTGCGATTTTTTTTTCGGCAATGTCACCGGCAGAATTCAGGTGCGGGGACACGTGGTGCGGGACAAAGAAAACAAATATTAATAACAGGCATTTTTTAAAATGCCCGTTTATTGTTGTCAATATTTCGTAAATGATTTGAGTATGATACGGCGTTTTTTGCTACCGCTACCTTGCTCGCTTTGTTGTTAGTTGTGGGTGGGGCGACGTTAACGCAGCAAAATGTTGTATTTTGTTGTTATTTATCGCCTAATGCACAGGTTATAGTAGCGGTAATATTTAATTACATATTCATTTAATCAACTTAGTTTTTGTTAAATCTTAGAACCACTCGATGAGTAGTCATATTCGTTAGCACAAATTAGTAGCGCCTGCTACGCTCAGACATTATATCTATGTAACAGAAAACGAACTTAAAATATCCTCTGTCATAAGCTGTAAAGATGACATTAGGTAATTTACTGGCTTGTTTCACCAGCACGTAATATAAAAAGATATAAATACATTTAAATTTTACATACGTTTTAAAATGTATTATATACTATCTAACCGCTTTTTTTTCTTTAACACAATGTCCTATAGCCCAAAAACATTGTAGTAACAAATTTTGAACTCCATTTTATAAAAGCATATCTATACAAAATGTGGAATATCAACGCGTTCCTCACATTCCTGTATCTCGACCCTAAAGCTCCATTTTTCCTAATTAAAATAATGCCTTCTTCTCATTCTTCCCTCCATTCATTAACCCAATGTGCTGCAGATAAACGGTCGGGGAGATTTCCCTACAAATATGCCGGCTTGTGCCGCGCCTAAATACGGTGGGAATTTTTATCGTTCGTTTTTCGGACACGTTTTTACGAATGTTTTTTAATTAGCTACATTTGTCGTTTCTAATTAATTATTTTGTCACGGCGTTTGCGGATTTGTCGTTACTATTGTAAACCATTAATTACTTTTTAACCATTAATTTGGTAATCTTAGTTATAATATAGAAAACTGGTACTTTTAATTTTAATTTTCTTATAAGAGTGGTATTTTAATCTATTTACCTACGAATGTGATTAAGATACTAGTGAAGGCACACGATTTATTTAAACTTATCAAGGAGAAATGGTTTGATATTTTTTGATTTTATGTATGTTTGTTTATAATCGATAAACTCAAAAATTAGTTAAATAATTTTAATATCCTATCACTAAAAGAGAACTAAATACCTATGGATTTGCTTTAGGGCACTTTTTATCCTAACAATAGGCATTAACGCGGGCGGAACCGCAAACAAAGCTTGTAAGATTATAATATTTTAACGTATGATTATTCTCATACACAAATCAAACACAACATCCAATCTAATAAGCTACTCCAATTCGAATTTTCGTGATAGCAGGCACGGGAATACAATTTTTTCGCAACCACTCGACCTCACATTTAACCCGAATTCCGGCAAACTGCATAATTTCGCCACTAATGAGAAGAGAGCCGGCGTTCGTCTAATTAGCGCGAGTCGGTAAGACGCCCACTAAATACGCAGTAGGAACACCATCTAGCGTCTTTCCGCAATACGTCCTGACTTTTCCGCAGTGCAGGTTTGTTATACGGATCGAGGTTTGCGTTATGGTTTGCGTAATTATGGCACGTAGGTTTGTTGTGAATATATAGAAGTGAAGTTAAATGTTTTAAGCTACGTAATTGATATTATTATCGCAGTCTGCGTCGCGCGCGGGAATAATTAACATACGAATGTAATTGTAAATGAGTATAGTCATGATCAGCTTTAAATCTTCTGATGTCCTCGATTCGGTTGGTTGGTGACGCGCGCTTCCCTCTCGTTTTATTTCGAAGATTCATTAAATGTCGATTTATTAAAATTTATTTTCTGAATATAATATATTACAACATAGCATAATGTAACAAATATTAAATTAAGCTCTTTAACGTAAACGTGTGTTATTTATGCCGCATTGGAGGCTCTTCAAATGCTATCTAATAAGACAGCTAGAGTACTGAGAGTCAGTAGATACGGACCTGGTAGAACCTCAAGCATTCTCTTCATTAAATTTTAGATTGAGTCTTCACTTTAATAGTCCAAAAGTACTTCATCTGCCATAAAACTTTATAAATAGTTTCGATTTTAATTCTTTTATATGCATTCTATATATAGCAATGTATTTCAAGTAGATAACGTACTGGATGCATACTGTTTCTTACATGTTGGTCTGAAGATCTTTTGGCACCCTTCTGTTCAGCAGCAAAGGCGGCCTATAACGAAGACGAATCGGACAACGGCACGGGCCCTCGCGTTGACAGAGGCCTTGGTGTCTTGGAGGACCTTTTTATCCTCTTACTGACAAAACTATTAAAAAAAGAAAACTTTTTTTTTCATCCGGGGCCTCGTGTCGTTTTTTTTTGCTTTTGCTTGGAGCCTCGCGTAGTTTATCGCCGCCACTATTCAGCAGTGGACTTACAAAGACTGAAAAAAGAATAAGAAAGTGTTTAACCAGTACTCTGACTCTTGCTGAGTAGTAACAGTTTTCAATAGAAAATCAAATAAATTAAAAGCTGTACTGTCTTTCTCAGTAAAACCGCACCTACGAATCTCGTAAAGTGACTTCAAAAAACAATGATCAATTCAATCCGTCCCATTTCATATTCCAACTCTCCACAATGTACTAAACTTTACCATCAAGGCGTAATAAATTACCCTTCACAATAAAAACTATTATAAAGAAACATTGAAGGACCATGGTAACCCTAAGTTAGCAAGGAGTTGGCAGCGGACGCGTCGGGCGCGCGGCGGCGCGGCGGCGGGCGGCGGGCGGGCGGCGAGGAGCGTCGAAGAGCGTCGCTCACCTAATGAAGTGTTTCGCTTTGACACGCGTGTTCGTTAGCAGACCACTTCACGGCTTGCAACCGGCTCTGTTCAGATGACAGCTTCCTCGAATTTACCACTTAAGTGCCGTACGATGTCGCTGCACTCGTTAACTAGTTCGGGCTTGTTTAGTTTTACTTGGATTAATTGATATTAAATCTTATTCTGTGAAAGTTTCTTTGATATGGTTTGTTCAAGATATTTGATAATGAACAACCTAGGTACATAATTTGCCTAAAGTATATTTACTCCGTAAATACATAAAATAATATTCTGAAGTGTTCAATAAGATCAAAGAACTACAAAAACACGTTCGTTAAAACGTCCATTTTTATACAACTAATTATATAAATCTAACAATTTGTTTCTTAAAACCATACTGCCCAAACAAACTAAAAGCTAATTAAATACAATAATATTGAGTTATTCTGACGACACAATAAAGTGAAGAAACTGGAAGCCGCTGATCTTGATATAATACTTAATTGCGTTCGATGTCCAGGACACAATGGTGCGCGTAATCAGCCGCTGAGCCGACTACTATATTGAGTTCTTAGGGCTGGCTTGGGCAAATAGCAAATTTTAATCTTATTGCTGGATAAATAAGATATATAATTTCTTTGCATTTGCCTTAATCATGCGTAATTTAAGACAATGAGTTCCAAAACAATTAAAATAAATGACGACTATATTATATACGTCACTAAAATTATATTAGATTTATTTATATCTTTATTGTACACTAAAAATATCATGTTAAAGAAATAATTTATACGTAAGCACATATGAAAAACTATAAGATAATATACTTTTTAGCAACAATAAAAAAAATACTATTACCTAATTATTTCGAAACTTCAGACAGTCCTATTCCATTTGCATATAAAGGCCATATCTACTAAAATAAATAAAAAGCTTGTGCTGTCAACCCTAACGCCGCGTCCAACCTCCATAGGTCTCCGTAATCCAAAGATACAATTTTGCACCAAAAAGGATTGTCTGGAAGTTCAGATTTTTATCATCACTCTAAGAGTACTACTGCTTATTGACAACAAAAATAATGTTAAATATACTTATTACTACACAATTTTGCCACATAAACAGAAACAAATTGAAAATAATAATTAGGTTAAAATTATTATATTTTTTATATGGGAAAATAGGAAATAGCACCACATGCACATGGTAAGCGGAGTTGAGTCCAGATAGAGTGCAAACTTACGAGAGATTATTATCTGATTATTCCTCGCCAGTCGACTCAATTATGCCGGCCTGTTTGAATTTTTGCCATAATACACCGATTTCTTCCTAAATTGATAAGCTTGAACAATTAGTGATAAATATAATAGCCGAAACAGCTGCTCATACAAAAACAAACTCAAAGTTTATTTCTATAATCGAATATTTCATTGTATATATAATATCTTGAAATATCGTAATACTACACTACTAAAAGACAAACTATTCTCCAATACCTTAAAATAACCATCAGCAAATAAAAATAACTGATCAAGCACTCACAATGTTATAAAATATATTTAATTCCAGATACTTAGTTGATTGTGGCAAAATTAAACTCAGGGGTGACTCTAAGTTTCCATTGGGAAAACGCAATTATACTTCACAGTTTTGCCGAGGTGAGGAAGCATATTAAAAAACATGAAAGAGTTGTCAGCCCTCGAGTGGCACAGACACTGATGGCTATTAATTAGAAGGGTTGGATGAAGATATTTCATTATTTCTTTCTCGTCTGCTTTTCACGTTCGAGCCAGGGGAGGGCGTTTTTTTTCTCGGCGATGAAACTTTTTTAAAATGAAAAAGTAGACTTCCATAAATATTAGCGACACTTTCAGTAATTTATTGTTAAAGTGTTTTTACTTTTACGTGGTTTTTTGTTATGAAATTGATTAAGCAAGTTATTATTCAAATTTATTATTACTAGCGGGCTATTTTCTTATACTATCATGTACCCTTATTACTGACACGTTTTGCCACAAGTTGTATAGATATAAATGTATATAATATGTATATTCTATACTATACACATATATATATCTAAAAAATTCACGCAATCGCATTCCTTAACCTTCTAGAAACACAAACAATCCAAACTCTTTCCCTCATATAAAACAGTATGTACTTATCAAACAATCTTAAAATCAAACTCAGCAGTTTGTTAACAAGGTGCTAACTCCAGAATTTATGTAAACTGCTCGCAGCTCTACTTATCTGAGATTAAAATCTGCCGGGAGTAGGCGCCGGCAATCACTCCTCAGGGAGTCAGCCTTTATTTGCGGGGGCTTATCATCACTTAACATATCTGCATATTCATTAACAGATCAATCAAATTATTGTGTCGGTTCCGTGTGCGAATCCTTTTGTTTTCGTGCCTAAGTCAGGATCATCATTGTCATCATAATCTTGCTGAGGTTGAGTTTTAATGTTAGCGGTACTTTTAAATATTATGTGCGTGTTTTACTGTATATCTATTTTGACTTGAATTTAATGTTTACAAAACTAAGGCCTTTAAAGTTATTTCAGAAGAAGATTCTTCATGTTTTTATAAAGTTTTCTAAAATAAAATTGCCATAAAAATAATTTAAATCTAGTTCAGTCTTTAGAACGTCCCGGCGATCTAGAACACATGGTGGACACATAAAAACTCAAACGTTTGTAATAGGAAAAAGTGAAGCTCTTATTGTCAGTCTATCCCATCAATTCACCTGACTTCGAACTCACAAACTTTCACAAAAAGATTTTCGTTTCACATTTCATTCATAAAATTCGATCATTGATTGTTTTAAACAGACTCCTCGCCGCCAGAGTGGTTCGAAAGCGTACATTGTGATTTGAAAACTGTGACAGGAGTCGAACAATCGTGAGGACCCCCGTGGTCCGTTTCCGACCAGGTGTGCCTTTGGAATTTGCGCCGAAAAACTGCGATTTAACTTGAAAAAAAAATTCTATTATTGCAGTTCTGGGTAGTGCGCTCGCGGCGCTTGCGATGTCCCGCGGCCGCCAGGTAGGCGGGGGCGACTATCGGCAAAAATTTATGACCTTACATACGCGTCTGTTATAAATTATAATATATAATACACTCTTATAATTATATACTCTGCTATAAAATAATATCATATACTAAGACCAGGACCTATAATATTAATAAATACTATGTGTTCAAAGTGGTATCAGCAAATTCATTTATAAGCAAAATGAACCCTGTTATAAGCAAATATGTAATAACCCAGCTCTTCCGAAATTCTCTACTTGCTACTTAAACTGATCATTATCTCAACGGAAATAAGGATCAAAATTTAATTGATAATTAAAGTAAAACCGACACCCAAGACCCACCTTGACGAACCTCAATAAAATACAACATGTCGTAAACTTGTAAAAATACGACTGGCGACAATTGGAGTAATCAGTTCCTCACTGCAGGGTCTTGGACAACTATTTGTGACAGGACACGCAAAAACCATTACTATTCCACAGTAATAAGGCACAAAAACACCGATATACTTTTAAATAAAAACCCTGCTCCGTGACTTCAATTCATAAGGTCAGTCTATGGTTTTGCGTGATGAATGAATGGATTTTAAGAATTGCACTGGTCAGTACAATAAATGGGAACAATGGACCTCTCCAACGCCTTCACCTGGGACCTCCTGCAGTGCATTGGCAATCCACGCAAACCAAATCTTTGGAATCGTACAAGTTATACTCAATAATTTATTCTTACGCAGATACTTAAAAAAGCGCCGATAGCCTAGTTAGGAGTCGAACGTACCGCCAACACCTATGTCCACTGGTTCAAACTTCAAAGCAGCTTGCAAAAAGTCAGAGCAGCAGCTTGCAGCTCTGACTTTTCTAAAGTTATTTCTATATTCTTAGTGAATTATCGCTAGCTTTAAAGGTGAAGGAAAACGTCATGAGGAAACCTCCATACATCAAAAGTTCTCTATAAAGAATTTGAAGGTATATGCAGTCTGACGAACTGCACTAGACCAGCGTGGTGGACTTAGGTCTAATCTCTCCCAGTAGTAGAGGAGGCCTATGTCCAGCAGTGGGACAATATATAATATAGGGCTGATCTTATTATTATATTATTTATTACATAGACATTTCTATCAACAAGTATAAAAAATAGAGTACTTTATTAAATGCGTCTAATCTTACGACTTTCTTAATCCAACTGTCTAAGTATCTATATTATGAACTAGCTTCCGCTTGCAGCTTCGCCCGCGTGGATTTCGGACTTCAAAAATGGAGCCGGTCGCGAACGTTCGAGAATGTTCGTTTTACGAAGCTACTCGCTAGGTGATTCGCTAGCCTCTAGGTGCCAAGCAAGCCGTCTGCCTGTGCGTTCGCGACCTTATATACTTAGTCTGGCCATAAATACTGTTACACTTAATTATAAAAAAATATTACATTTGAATTTCGAATCTGTCATTTTTATACGATTGTTCATTGTGTTTTCTCATTTTGGCGCCAATACATTGTAAAATATTTTGCGATATTAAAATGGTGTGGGGTGATAAAGAGAACCGAATCGCTGTGATAGCATTACACAAAGTAGGTATGGAGCCAAATGCAATTTTTAAAACTCTCCATACACTTGGTATTAGTAAAATGTTTGTGTACCGGGCTATTAATAGGTACAATGAGACCTCCTCTGTTTGTGACAGAAAAGATCTGGCCGTCCACGTAGTGTTCGTACGAAAAAGGTGGTCAAAGCAGTAAGGGAAAGAATTCGAAGAAATCCTGTCCGAAAGCAAAAGATTTTATCTCGGGAAATGAAGATAGCACCTAGAACCATGTCGCGTATTTTAAAAGATGACTTAGGACTTGCAGCCTATAAGAGACGCACTGGCCATTTCTTAACTGATAATTTAAAGAAGAATAGGGTGGTAAAATCGAAACAACTACTGAAGCGGTACGCAAAGGGAGGTCACAGAAAAATTTTGTTTACGGATGAGAAAATTTTTACAATTGAGCAACATTTTAACAAACAAAATGACCGTATTTATGCTCAAAGCTCTAAGGAAGCTTCCCAATTAGTCGACAGAGTGCAACGTGGACATTATCCGACTTCAGTGATGGTTTGGTGGGGTGTTAGCTATGAAGGAGTGACTGAGCCATATTTTTGTGAAAAAGGTATCAAAACATCGGCACAAGTGTATCAAGATACCATTCTTGAGAAGGTAGTTAAGCCCCTTAACATCACCATGTTCAATAACCAAGTATGGTCCTTCCAGCAAGACTCGGCGCCGGGTCATAAAGCTCGGTCCACGCAGTCTTGGTTGGAATCGAACGTTTCGGACTTCATCAGAGCTGAAGACTGGCCGTCGTCTAGTCCCGATCTTAATCCGCTGGATTATGATTTGTGGTCAGTTTTAGAGAGTACAGCTTGCTCTAAACGCCATGATAATTTGGAGTCCCTAAAACAATCTATACGATTGGCAGTGAAGAATTTTCCCATGGAAAGAGTGCGTGCTTCTATTGATAACTGGCCTCATCGTTTAAAGGACTGTATTGCAGCCAATGGAGACCACTTCGAATAAGCTTTTTATATTTTTAATTGTTTTATATTTATGTATTAAACTGACACACTGTAAAAGTAATAAATGTTATTTGCAGTTAACAATTTTCTTTTTTCTTTATTACAATATTTATGGCAAGACTAAGTATATACAAAAATAATCCTTATAGCATGATTCAGTATTCACGCATGATGGCTTATTATTAGCATATTTCATGTATAACTTTGGTGTTTCTATACCGATTTCTATGATTCTTTTTTATGGAATTTTTAATAATTTTAACTTTTTTAATTAGGGATGACTGAGCGTGTTATAAACGTAAGAGTAGGCAAATATAATGAAAAAGCTTCGAACTGCTAAGCTATCGGGAGTTACACGTGTTATTGTGAGTCAACCATAAAAGATAGACATATGCTGTCGTGGGATATTTTTTACATAATTTTAAGGAGAACATTTCCGTCATACATGATTTCTGTGTAGCTTTAACCATTAAGGTTGCACACGCGACGGAAGCTTAAAAATTGAGTAACTTCTCCCGTTTTCCCAACATTTCCCTTCACTGCTCTGCTCCTATTAATTGTAGCGTGATGAAAAGTATACTATAACCAGCACAGGAGTATGACAAATAATTGTACCAAGTTTCGTTAAAATCCGTCGAGTAGTTTTTGTTTCTATAACGGTTATACAGACAGACAGACAGACAGACAGACAGACAGACAGACAGACAGACAGACAAAAATTTTACTAATTGCATTTTTGGCATCAGTATTGATCCCTAATCACCCCCTGATAGTTATTTTGGAAATATATTTCATGTACAGAATTGACCTCTCTACAGATTTATTATAAGTATAGATTTATCGGTGTTTAAAATATCAATGGCGTATAAAAGCTGAAATTTATGAATTTAACTATGATAATTTTTTCTCTCATGTCATTTCACTAAATTAACAAAACAAAACAATAAATTGTAACATTGATTTTTTTTCTTTAAGCAGGGAAATAAATTATGTAAATATCTATCGGAGACCATAACATTGAAACCTGACTTACCAGCATCATGTAAGTAAGCATAGTAAGTGGTCGACCATATAAAAGGACTATAAAATAGGAACGTTAGTGTTAAGTCGTTTAGACAGGTGTGCTCACCAAAGATCCGTGTCATGGCGACCTAAACACAAAGAGATTCATCCTTAAATCAATGCTCGCTATTGCCAACAATAAGATTTTCGGCCGTCTTTGTCGTCTCCATTATTTTTGCCCACGTGGGACAGGTGAGTGCGCACGCGCACAGCTGCTAGCACAAAAACCCACTGTCGGCTTGCGCAAGATTATAATCGTATTTTTTTTATTAATATGATGACAGTTCTTTAGGTATTTCGCGCCAATTCAACGATCTCCCGCTGTTTAGACAGCTGCTATAGTTTTTGCTAAATTCACACTTTAATCCATTAGTTTTAATATTACGCCATTAATTTGCAGATAAAAATATTCTATCTAAAGTTAAACATTACCAAAATTTCAAGTATGAGTCTTTTTATATTTTTGCCAATCAGCGTTAAATGACACTATAAAAGATTTTAAATCTGCATTACTGTCTGTAAGCAAGGTTTAGCAAAAAAACAAAAACAATAATATCCTCAACCATTACATTATACCTGCTAATTACAAATCATTATTTTATTATCAGTATTGTGACTGATTCATGTTTCCAAGTTATTAGCTTTGTGCTGTTGTTTACCTCTGTTCTCCAAAATAGTTCGAAGCAAGTAAAACTGGCACAGCGATTGAAATACGTAATTGTGTTAGCCAATGACGGTATTTCTGTGACTAACACGTCATATCAAAACCTCAAGCGTCCTTAAAAATTATATCAAATCCCAAACGCTTATATTTTCCATAACGTATTTGGTGATTGGTTGAATATCTAGCAGGATATACGGTATGTACTCTCCATTAGAATAGGCACGCGATAGGAATACGATGCGATTGCCTCGCGTCGTCTCACACAATGCGGTACAAAACGCACCACTACAAAACGATTACCCTCTCGCCCCGTGAGAGGTTCATACGTAAGTCGCATGTACTCGCGAACGTCATTGATACTTTGATAAATATTATATTTATAATGTATGCAAACTAAATGCACGAAATCATAGGAATGGATTTATGAAACGGACTGCCGAAACAAATGTCCGCAGGTTAAAAACCCAATCTTTGACTTTTCAGTTATGTGTGTATTCATCAATTATCTTCACTATTGTAAAAGAATATGTCGAAGCCTAGATAAATAAGAAGAGCTAGTTACTTATACATTTCGAGGGTGTGTGAAGTCTATCAACCTGCACTAGGCATGCATGGTGGGCTAGGACCTAAACCCTCTCAGTAGTAGAGTAAGTCCGTGCCCAACGATAGGCAAAATATTATTAAACAGGGCTTGTATTATTATAAACAAATGAGCTACTGAGGTATGTCAAGGTAATTCTGCTATCTGTTATGCTCATAAAAGGAAATAAGTATATGTTGCCTATTGCTATGAAAACTAGAAAAATACGTTAGAAGAATCGATTATGGCATCAGTCTTACTGATAGTATGAAATTCAGAATCTATATACTAACCTAATATATTTCTTAAGTATTTTTACATCTAATATTGTAACTTATCTGATTTTATCAGTGTCTAATGTTTTATTGACAACATTAAGTCTTCAATCAATTACCAGTGAGTCATCAATAGAAAACAAGCCACGAGACACTGCCACAAATTTTATATCTTTCACATTTAATAATAAAACAAATTAATGTTATCAATTTACCGCAAACTATATCCAATAATCAAGTAAATAAAACATAAAGGAAATACCGAAACACACAAAGGATCAAAACCTCGGGGACCATATTCATAGTCTCTTATTTGTGAGGTGCCAATAAGTGGTTTCGTGGAAATATTTCAAATCAGAGCGAGCAATGGCGCTATAGGCAATAACGATTGACGTGACACGCATGACGCCGTGTGCCGCCTGCCTAATATGAGCCTGAAAGGCCCCGCGTCGACCCTTTCACCTTATTTATAAGCGCTATGTTTTGGAAACGCTATATTTCCGATGCATATTGGCATTAAAATCTCAGGATTACGAAGTGCCTTAAGAGATTACAATTGCTGCTTAGATGTATTTTTAGTTAAGCTTTGTGATATTGGGCACAGTGATATTGAGTTTTTTCTGTTTAGTAATAACCCAGAATCAGGAATTTGTGTCCGATATGGCGATAGGTGGTCGTACAAGGTGGACGGACGACCTGGCTAAGGTCGCAGGAAGTCGCTGGATGCAGGCCGCTTCCAACAGGTCGACGTGGAGATCCTTGGGGGAGGCCTATGTTCAGCAGTGACTTCCTGTGGCTGAGATGATGATGATGATGATGGCGATAGGCTCGTCCTCATCACATCATGGGACTGGATATAGAGGTGAAACGTGGGTGCGCTGGTTGCATCTCTTCCTACCACTTTCAGAATAAAGGCGGGATGCGTGTTTGTTTAACGTTTTGTGACAGTCTTACTTTTGTTAAAGAGTAATAGTTGTGATTACTACCTTGAATTAATATTGTATATGGTTTAGAAAACGGTATTTAAATATTTATTATTTTCGTATAATACTATTTGTGTAATGTAAAGGTAACTTAAACGCATATGTATAAACATAGTTGTATGTTATATATAGTATGTTTGAATTATAGCTATGCCTTCCTTATACGACTTGACTCGTAGGTCTTCTAAAAACCTATTTATTTATTTCATGCACAAAAAACGGTTTTATGCAAAAGTATATAAAGAAAGTAATCGTAAACTAAATAAGAAGGTACGTCACAACACTTCATATCGACAAAGGTAGTGTTAATGATACTTATTGAATATACCGTACGAATTATTATGAAGTCAACTCGGACAGCGTGAAGATGTCATGTTTATATTTTTCGTTTATTCGTTATATCTTTATATTGCATTTAACGTGTGAAACAGACTGGACCGTGTAAGTACAGTCAGACACAAAAGTATTGAAATTAAACTAATTTTCGGATTCTATCGCGGTTAGTATTTTATTTTTCTCCCGATTTTCGAAGACTTTGCAGCCTTCGTGGTCACGGGCAGGACTGGCCAATTGACTTTAATTTAAATCTCTAACATTCGCGTAAAAATAAGATATCATTATACTTACATTTTAATTAAAATAACATCAATGTTTGTTTCCGAAAATTAGTTTAATTTCAATGTCTAACTTTCGCGTAAACATAAGAAATCATTAGACACAAAAGTAGCTGAACAAAGTCAAAAAAGTTTCACATTTACTTTAATCAAAATGTTATTTTTTTCTCTATATAAAATAAATGAAACCCGTAGAAGTTTGTTTTAGTAGAGAAAAAACGATTGGTAATAAGGACACAAAAAGTTAAAAGGCGATTTGAAACTTTGTACTTTACCTATTTAGTGGCGGTATATCAAAATAAACAAATTTTGTGAATTTGAGTTTAATAAATGAAATCCTTACACATAATTTTCATAACTGTCCATTTCGTGGTAATAAGTATATGTGAGTTAGTAATAATAAATGAATAAAAAATATAGTATCTAAATACAATCATCATTTGAACAAATCCTAAAATAAGAAATTTTGAAATCACAAGAAGATAATATCCAATTGCAGAAATAGAACCTAAACCTTTTTCATTTCTGCTAGATATACAAGTGTGTTGCAAAGAATTTTATATGACATTTTGTATGTAAACTCCCGCATTCATAATGTAAACATCGCTTACGGCCACCATTTACGGCAACATAAACAAAAAATCTGCAAATACAAACATAATGAAAAACTAATTACACCGACATGGAACAAACGTTTAGAATCTCATTAGTGAGTGAGTTAGGAATGCGCTCGGGCACAATTCGACGAATGCACGGGCGTTACGAATATCCCAAAACGCGAATCCCGAATGCCGAAAAGCCGAATGGTTGGAGGGAGCCCGCTCGGTGACATATTGGAATGTGACTCCATTTATCCCCGCTTCCTATTGGAATCCGGAGTGACGCAGCAAATTGGAAATTGCGGTTCCATTTTTGGCGTTATTGATAGATAATGCCACTTGTAACATTGGCTCGGGAAAATGACAATAATTTTCCGCGAAATTTGCATTTATTGCGTCCCGTTATCGCTCCGTTGTAAGTTAAACTTGACGTTATTTTCCGGTGGAGAGACTGTGCATTGTGCAAATGGCCATTTAACGTAAAATTCAAAAACGTTCTTATTTTAAACCCCGCTGTTTCTATAAATAAATAAAATAAACGTAGAGTTTATCTATGTTCTAGAGCAGACCGGGCCGGTACAAATTCGGCACGGCCCGTCATGTTAGGCCGAACACGTGAAACTGCACGCATCACACGTCAAAGCGCGGCCGGGCCCGACCCTCGCGTGCTATATTAAATCACATTTTGACAAGTGTACCGTGAAAAATTAATCGAGTGTCGTCGAGTGCGCGGGCGGCAGAAAAAATGAAAACATGATGGCATTTCGCTTGGTCCCCGGAGCCAGAAAGGTCAGGCGGGCAGCCGCTCGTGAAATGTCTCGCGTCTCGCCCTCCGCGGACACCGGCGACTGCCGGCCGCCAACTCCGCTGGGGATTCGCAACACTATTTAATATTTTCATCGTTTGAATATGGAATATCCAAATAAAATAACATGCTTTGCGAGTGGACAAACGATACCGTATTTATTAAATGTTGTAAATATTATTTAGTTTATACCTAAACAGCTTAGTATTAATGCTTTCGATGTTCAATTGTTTTTTAAATTAATTTTGTATGTTACTGTAAGATCTGGAATTATTTAAACTAATGGACATCATACTCCTGTAATAATCTGTAATCAAACATCTAGATAATTAATTCTGAAGCAGAAAGAAACCACTGCTCCCCAGCCCTAGATCCAGAAGAAAACTTACACATTTAAAACCCTACAAAACATAAAATATCACGATAAACGATAAACATAATCGACTCAATAATTCACCTCATCTTATGACAACGGCTTGGTTTAATTAAAGGGGGTTTACTCCCATGATAGTAACCATTAATACTTATCTAACACGATATAACGCAATTAATCTCGCGAAAACTGTTTTACAACGTGAGAAACAACACTTGTTGTGGGGTTTAAAAATAACATCTGTCAGGAGCGAACTGTATTACATGAAAGTGGTTTTGTATAGAGCACGATATCGTGAAATAGATTTATTTTTCGCAATACTTTTTTGTTAATTTAACTTATTAATGATGCATTGCGAAATAAGTTAAGGTATAATAAGAATTCAGTAGAAAAACAACAAATACACTCAACTGGACAATAACATTTAACTTTTGCACCGAAGTTTTTTTTATAAATTACATGAAATGAAATACTTTTGGCTTCATATTTAAGCTTAAAAACTTTGTAATAACTGGCATTTGATAAAGCAAAATCTAATAAGTCGACGACAGCGTCGAGAAAGACATTTAAAATGGCTATAAAAACTATTAATTTTCCCATGACTAGTGTTCGACCGCAGCTCTGCTCGCGTTGAGTATCAATATATTATAGTAATATCAGCCCTATATTATATACTGTCCAACTGCTGGACACGGGCTTCCTCTGCTACTGAGAGGGATTAGGACTTAGTCCACCAAGCTGTCCTAGTGCGGATTGGTAAACTTCACACATCCTCAAAATTCCAATAGAGAACTTCTTTCTGCCAATTTGCCATAAATTTTAGACAAACATGAACCCTCGCAACAAAGCTATGTTTCCGCGCTATTTCTAAAAAAGATATTAGTGAATATCCACGCGATCCATCACGCATGTCAGATTAATGTTGTGATGTATAACGTGAATAGAATGATCGGTGCGTACCGCCATTATGCGCCGACACTAGGTTTCACATGTGCTTAATTATGTGTACATGCTTACAGACTTTATTGACTTTCCCTCGTGTTTAGTGTGAACTAGGCTTAAGACCAGTCTGAAGATTTAGATTGACTGTGTTTAGTGTGATCTAGGCCTAAGATGGGTTAGTATATGTTTTGAGATGGCCTGTGTTTATTGTGATTTAGGCTGAAAATGGATTACTAGATTTTTCGTAGATGGCCTATGCTTAGTGTGAATTAGGCTCAATATTGATTCTTTACTATAAGTAAAAGAGTACTCAAGTCAGTTAGGCAATGGCTTGGCTGTGACTCTGGGATTGTTTTAGTCCATGGGCGGCAGATGCTGCTTACCATCAGGCGGATCGCTTGCTCAATTGCCTACTAAGGTTATAAAAACAATAGTAGGTAAACCTAACAATATTAGTGACTGCTTGCGGCTGTGAAGATGTACAGAATCGGACCATTACTTTCAGAGATGATACTTATAAACGTTTATTGTACTCTTTAAAAATCGTATAAAAGTGTATTCAATTAAATATTAAATAATATATTCTTACCTAAAGTACCATAATACCAAAATTAAAATACAAATCAATGCCGCAATGAACTTAATTAATACCGTACAAAAATCGCTACCTCGGTAACAAGACCCCATCACCTCGGGCTACCCACGGCCACAAAATTTCTACTCCTATGCACATAACAATATCCGACACTAATAAAGGTCTCAATCCATTCAGCCATGCGCAATTGTCTACTCTAATTGGCATTAAAACTCGCCGAAAGAATTGTGGTAACCCCAAATAAGCGCTTATCGACACATCAGTGCGCTAAACCCGCACCCTCCCGCGCCCCTCCGCACGCCTCGGTTTGCTAATGAATATAATACATACCTCACAGGTATTGTAAGTCGAGTACGCAATATCTGTCACTATGGTTCTAGGTAAAATGCTTAATTTGCAACTATAATTTATTAAGCCTAAACAGTGGCCAAAATGACAATTACTTCGTATTATATTGATATGATACTTGTGAGTGTGTTGTGAGTGTATTCTTTGTGAATTATTACTTGCTTTAACGGTGAAGGAAAACATCGCGAGGAAACCTGCATACCTGATAAGTTCTCTATAGGAATTTCGAGGGTGTGTGAAGTCTACCAATCCGCGCTAGGCCAACGTGGCAGACTAAGGCCTAATCCCTCTCAGTAGTAGAGGAGTCCTGTGCCCAACAGTGGGACAGTATATAATACAGGGCTGATATTACTATTATATTTATATATAGATATGCTTAACAGTAATATATATACATAATTATACTATCGTTTTCTTAAATAATAAGTACATCGAATATCTGAATGTGATGTAATGATTTTGCACGATTATTGAAATATATAACTAATATGAAATAAAGCTCAAATTCTGTCTATGATTAACCAAAAACCATTATTTGGGATATAACTTAGCAGCTATAGGAACCGCTCCGCCCTTAACAACCTTGACACATTTCTACGCGCGCAGATACAACTATCAGGTCAACGAGCTAATAACGCGCGCTGTGTTTGGAGTTGTGGCGGTATACGGTTTTATTGTTCATGTTGGAATTGACGTAATCTTGATAATTGCTGTTTGTGGCAGTCGCTCGCCCGAGAGTCTCCTAGCAACGGTGAATGGCCAAACGATCGTGTTTTATTTCATAGGGCGAGCCCTGGTGTTTTACATCAAAATATAGATATGCTTCGTAATATGTTTTTGTCGGAGTGTGGGCGGAGTGGACCTCATAGTTTAAGCGTCAATATAGGCAATCTAAATAGTTTGTTGTCTCCTGCGCCAAAACGGCTAGGATGTTATTAATAGCTTAAAAGCATGACAAGTGGGTTAACATCAATGAAAGCAGACGTATTAAGCGACATTATCGTAAAAATATGACAAAGCTCCTTAAGTAAATAAAAAATATATATGTATCATTAGACCCTATTTTAATTTCATGTTTATTAGTTATCGATCATATTAGTCACCTTAGTACATTTGTCACGATCAATGTGATTTGAAATAATATTGATACAAATTGATGAATTTAAAACACTTCTACTATATCATTGGTGTTTCTCTACCATACATGTTACTTAAATAATATCAAACAATACCAATAGTATATTTAAATTATATGAAAAATTCACTCATACATATAATATTTATACCTACACCTCTACCCTATTTACTCATGCGGAATCTAAAATTTCTTAAACATCAATGTCCACGAAACGTGATCCCAAGCCCTCAAGGGACGCGTATTATGAAGCATAATATCTGCGTCGTCACTCAAGCGCAATAAATACCCAAATAAAGCGCAAATAATACCCAAATCGCTCATCAGCGGGCGCAACCCCTCCCCAACTATAATTATCTATAATCAGAATACCCCGTCTATAATCAAGCGATGCAATTATTACTATTACTATGTTTTGCATATGCGCAGTGATTACCCCTTGCGGAGTGCTGGTTGATTCGCGTTTGTTTTTTATTGATCCCCGATTTATTGGATTTGGTTGATTGTGGTTTGCTAATGCATTTGCTTTTGTCGCGTCTGGAGGTTTGTTATAGGTATTTTAAAAAGTTTAATTGTTAAATATATTTGACCGGATTGAATTGCCTTTTTGTATTTTAGACGCTGAATACGAGTAAAATGATATCGCTAAGTACATTTTATGATTCTTTAAGAATATTTACAAACTTAACTTAATACGAATTTTCTTAAATCATATATTACTTAATTTCTGTAATTTTTCTGAACCTAAATGACAGTTAAATGAGTCAAAGTAACCAAAAACTCAATAAAAACACAACCGAAGTCACACCTCCAAATTCCCGTCCTAACTACATGATTTACAGCAAAAAACACATGGAAACACGATATACCGCGAGGACAGTTTCGGCAGTCATAAATTATTACCATAGGGCCGCTGTGGCCCCGTCACTCGATTAAGCACTGGGCTTCCTTCAATTTCATATTTATAAACGGGGATTACGCAAAAATGCCAGTGTAATGGATCACCTAGCAGGACTAACGTTGGACATCGCGGGGGCGGGGAGGCAAATTTGAGAGCGGGGGTTGGAAGGGTCTGATCACCGGACTCATCCATCAAACGCCGCACGCATGTGAATTGGGGCGTTTTATCTGAAGATAGCCGCATACCTATTTAAATATTTCGTCGTTTAGCCGAGGTATCGTCGGGCTAATGGTGCTAGTGTCAATAATAGTTTGCAGTTATATAAAGACTTTATCGGTAGGTAATTTTTATTAAATTGGGGTTATCGGTGATGTATTGAATAGTTTAAATACATTTGTCGAACTAATGTAGCTTTTTAAAATGTTTTGGAAGGTTATTATGGATACATAAAGCTCGTGACAAACGTTGGCGAAATTCAAACCATGGAAACAGATATGTTCACGACAAGGTTATGACATGCTAGATAAAGATATAACTGGTTTGTAACAGTTGCTGTTAATACTAGTATATATATAATTTCTTGCATATCTAAGTTCTTAAATCGTTACTGACTGATAGACTATGTCGGAAAAAACAATTTACGGGTAAAGAATCGGGTTAAATGGACCCTTTGCTACTGCCACTACTAAAATATCGAGGTGTGACATATGTCAAGAGATAATGGCCAATATATGTTACTAAAGTAACATTAAAGGGTTTTGATATTTTAAGTGGTGGTAGGTCTCTCATATGTGAGAGTCTACGTGGATAGGTACCACGGCAATGTCTATTTCTGTCGCCAAGCAGCAGTGTGTAGTTACTGTTATGTTCTGACTTGAAGAACATTGTAGCCAGTGTAACTACTGGTCAAATAGACTTAACAACTCATGTTTCAGGATGGTGAGTGTAGTGGGATACCAAACAATACTTTGTAATTCAAGGTGTTGGATGGTGTTTCTACTGTTTATGGGCGGTCGTATCGCTTACTATCAGGCGAACGGCAAGCTCGACTCCTCATTCAAAGCAATAAAAAAATTATTTTAATTTAAAAACAAAACTATGAAACTTAACGTGTAATTTGACGTGTTCAATTCCTTTAATTGTTTTATGGCTGACTATACATTCCACATTCTTACAAGTGCTTGTTAATCACACACTCGAAAAATACAAACAGCTTGTCATTCCTGTGACTGACAAGGTGAGGCGTCATTCCATTCGACTGTCGTTTTTGAAGACATTCGAACGAAGTTTGGCACACATGTACACCCCGCCTTAAATTTTGAAAACGTTTATTCGGAGATAGATTTTCGTACCGGATGCAGTTATAACCACAACCTAGTCTGTATGTAAATATAATCTTAAAAGAACAAACTGCTGTATTCTCGTTTGAAGGACACTATAGCCAGTGTAACTACTAGACATAAAAAGACTTAAAGTCGAATGTCTCAGGATGACGAGCGTAGTGGAATACCTTTGCAATTCAAGGTGTTGGATGGTGTTTCACCTGTTTATGGGCGGTCGTGTCGCTTACCATCAGGCGAACGGCAAGCTCGTCTTGTCGTGCAAAGCAATAAAAGAACTGCGTTCATTTGTTGATCACGACTCGCACTCGATGACACGAAAAGACGCCATTTCGAAGACGAATCGACGC